>NC_084997.1:5941000-6116000 GCF_963854185.1 Sardina pilchardus
CGCTCTCGCTCTCTCTCTCTCTCTCTCTCTCTCTCTCTCTCTCACACTCGCTCGCTCTCTCACGCACACATACATCACAGCCTGTGGCCACTCATTGCTCCAGATGACTGCATGGATTTGAGAGTATTTTTAACCTGAATGTCATTCAAATTCGCTCTCTGATTCCAGCTCTCCTGCCAAAGCACACCAACAGACACCCCCACCATCCCCCACCCCCCTCCCTCCCTCCAAACATGTCAAATGTTAATCATTTATAAAGTGTTGTCTGAATTTTAATCATGCATTAATAATCGGCTGGGATAATTTACTGGCTGTGGTTTTATGCAAGTCTGCGTGTGTGTGTGAATATGTGCGGGTGCGTGCGTGCGTGCGTGTGTGTGTGCGTGTGTGTGTGTGTGTGTGTGTGTGTGTGTGTGAATATGTCAAGGGCTGGCAGTGAGAGTAGTGTGCTGTGTGCTCTGGGCCTGACAGGACAGCCTGGAGCTGGTGTTTAAGCAGTCCAAGACCGTGGCCGTCACCTCCATGTCCTTCCCGCTCGGAGACGTCAATAACTTTGTGGTGGGGAGCGAGGACGGCTCTGTGTACATGGCCTGCCGTCACGGAAGGTATGACTGACACACACACACACACACACACACACACACACACACACGTGGTCTGTCCCTCGTTGCCCTCGGAGACGTCGGCGGGAGACGTCGGCGGTTTGTTGGCTTTGGCCTGAAGGTGGTGTCGGCGGCCCAGCCCTCTTCCTCACTTCCCAAAGCCCCATGAATCCAACACTTGATCCCCTGCCTGAGGTTTCCCTGCAGCCCCCGCGGCCGCTCTGTTTGCTCCCTTTAGGAGCTGTCACGAGTGTTTATGGAAGGGGCGCTGTGCGCTAGAAAGCGCCACACGTAAGGAAATGGAAACGACTCCTGACATCCGGCCCGCCCCCTTCTCCCCTCTCCATCAGCATCAGGGGCCTCCGTTGACGGGAGATTATTTGTTTGTGGAGGAGAGTATAAATACGAAAAGTGTTGTGATGTTTCGGAGCTCGCCCGCGACTTGACTGAGTGCGAACGGCTGAGTCGCGTTCGGCTGAGCGACGCTGTTGCTGACAGCCTACTCCACCAAGCTTGTTAACGGATGCACTGATGTTCCGTATCACTAGACAAAAACAACAGAAAAAAATAACAAACATACTGACACTGAGACACACACACACACACACACACACACACACACACACACACACACACACACACACACACACACACACACACACACACACAGAGGCTGCACATACTTGAGTTTCAGGATAGTGCATGTCATTGCTCAGTGGATGAAGGATATGTTAATGCCCTGCATCACACACACACACACACACACACACACACACACACACACACACACACACACACACACACACACACACAAGCACACCACAGGGGCTGACAAGGCTCCATGCCACAGGGCCATCCTTCAGTAATTGAAGAAGAGACTTTTTTTGAGCGCTTCCACTTCATTTGCGGCGGTATGATAGCCTCATCTCCAGCTTAATAAGGCAGAAGCATCACTCTCACGCTGGGTATTTACCTCTCCGGCTAATTAGCAGCGCCACAGCCACAGCCCGCCGGCTGACGAGGGCCGAGGAGAGTCCAGAGCAGAGTCCTCAGCGCTCACCGCCTGTCTGTCTGTCTGTCTGTCTGTCTGTCTGTCTGTCTGTCTGTCTGTGTGTGTGCTGTGCGCCACTGCAACAGGCCACTGCACCGCTTAGCCCAGCGGGGGATACACTGCTGCTTTATTTCGGTTGTCCGTTTATGCAACCTGTGCTACCACTGTGTTGTGATATTCAACCCCGTTGGGCCTCTTTGTATGCCATGCCTTGTCCTCTGTACACCCATAGCAGGCCAGCCTAACATGGGTTTGGGCCTTGGTGATATTATCAGTAAATAATGGCCTTAGCTGGTGGCTAATGTTGATCTGTTATGTCACATCAATTCTTCTTTGTTTGTGTTGTGCACAGACGGGCACATTCAGAGACAGTGCTATGGAGGGCTGAAAGACTGGAAAGCTGTTCAGTTCTGTTTTTATAATGAATGTTTTTGTTTCCCTGTCTATGAAGGGTATAATTAACAAAAAAAGAAAAACAAAGTAAACAAACAAATAAAAATATAGGTATCTGCATCACTTGTTGGCCAAATAGTTATTGTAAACATTGGCACCGGCCCAGAATCTCACAATCGGTGCATCCCTTCTCAGTATAAACGGCTGTTGTGTGTTTGTGTGTGTGTGTGTGTGTGTCTCTTGTGTGGCGAGCAGTAAGGCGGGCATCAGTGAGATGTTCGAGGGCCACCACGGCCCCATCACGGGCATCCACTGCCACAACTCCGGAGGGCCCGTGGACTTCTCCCACCTCTTCGTCACCTCCTCCTTCGACTGGACCTGCAAGCTGTGGAGCACCAAGGTACTGTACGCTCTGCACCAGCAGGCCCGGCTCCTCCTCCCAGAGCCCAGGGCTGTGCTCCCAGCGGCCGCTAGAGGAGGAGGTGCTCCCTGCACGTGTGTGGGCGCCTTCATAGGGAAGAGCACCTCCTCTGCTAGCCCCGTGCTGAGAATCAGAGACACTTGACTTGAATTTGAACATGAAGTTCTTTTTTTTTTTTTTTGGAACATGCCTGACCGTAATTGGCAGGCAGGGAGTATCTTGTTATAACCCAAACCATTAACCCATATTTTTTTATGTTTAGTCTTGAAACATAAGAGTACACACAGTGGTGTTCAAAGTTACATTGACCTCAAAGAGAATCAGGCCTCTTGAACATGCATTTCCATATCAAACAGCATAGATCCAATGTAGGCTTGGAACAAAGGAATACAGAGATTATGTGAGGATGAGTGCTTGACATCTGAACGCCATGCTCCGACCCTTGCAGAACAATAAGCCTCTGTACTCGTTTGAGGACAACTCGGACTACGTGTACGACGTCATGTGGTCCCCCACTCACCCCGCCCTGTTCGCCTGCGTGGACGGAGTGGGTCACCTAGACCTGTGGAACCTCAACAATGACACCGAGGTGAACACATCACTGAGATGCATACAGTACATACTGTACATACAGACTGCATTACATTACATTTATTCATCCAGCACTCTTGTGTCCAGACAGGACAGCCTATAGCACAGACATACATTTTACATTTACAGCTTGTCCCACACCAGTTGCTCCACCAGTTGAGCCAGTGGAACACACGTCCATGATTTCCTGACTGTACTTACAAACACACTCCTGCCGCCTCACTATAGACTCTGAGTCCCTCATTCACTTCTACTTACACTGTAGAAGTCTCATACTGATGTGCTTCCTCTCAAAATCTCTCTTATGAAAAGTTACACCCCCCCCCCCCCACTCTCCCTTTAGATGAGTCTCACTGACTCACACACTGCCTTTTCATCTCTCTGCATGACACACACACACACTCTTCTACTCTGCTGTCTCTCCCATTCATCCAGGGCTCGGCTCAGCCTCCACAACTATAGCTATGATTATTCCACAGACCCTTGACTTCCATTAGTTTTCTGCCTATGCTCCATTTTTGCACTCCCATTTCAAATTGTGTGTGTGTCTGTGTGTGTGTCTGTGTGTGTGTCTGTGTGTGTGTGTGTCTGTGTGTGTGTGTGTGTGTGTGTGTGTGTGTGTGTGTGTGTGTGTGTGTGTGTGTGTGTGTGTGTGTGTGTGTGTGTGTGTGTGTGTGTGTGTGTGTGTGTTCCTGTGTATGTGTATGTGTCTGTGCATGTGTTAGTTCGGCTCTAACAGAGGCTGTTTTGTTCCAGGTGCCCACGGCGAGCATCACAGTGGACGGGAGCCCAGCTCTGAATCGGGTGCGATGGGCCCAGTCTGGGCGTGAGATCGCCGTGGGAGACTCTGATGGACAGGTCCTCGTCTACGAAGTTGGAGAGGTACACACACCTGACCTGAAAATCAAACATTTGTTTTGTTTGAATTTATTTTTATTTTTTTTCCGTAATTGATGTGTGATACAAGTGTGTGCTGCAGGTTTAGCAGGCGTCCCTCTGTGCTGTGGGGGAGGCTGTAGTGGGGAGTGCTTGAGAGGAGATGCTAAGACTGCTTTAGCACGTCTGACAATTAGCCCCCTTGTGGCAGCCAGGTCCCCAGGGGCCACTTCCCCCAGGGGGGCTCTCAGCGCGCCTGTGTCACTTACACCACTGACAGCTGAGTAGGCTGAGCCGCAGAGGGGGCACCACTAGCCCTGGGTGCTGTGTCCCACCACTACACACCCCCTTCACTCACACACACACACACACTCTCACACACACACACAAGCAGTGCTACTCAAGAGGTCAAGTCTCTGTGACAGTTACAAAATTACTGTTGATCTCCTGACCTTTCACAAGGAAGCCACTTGCAGGTTTTTAAGTTCAGGGAGGAGAGGGGGGGGGGGGAAATGAAAAGAAAAGGAAAGATGATCGTCTCTGAACAATGTGCCATTATTTTCTGTCCCTCTTCCGTCCTCTCCGCAGCAAATCGCCGTGCCGCGCAACGACGAGTGGACACGCTTTGTGCGCACGCTGGCCGAGATCAATGAGAACCGCGACGACGCCGAGGAACTGGCGGCCCAGCGCCTGGCTGCCTGATCACCATGGAAACACCGCTCGCTCGCTCGCTCGCTCGCTCGTTGGAAGGGACCAGTGGCAGGTTTCCCGAGCACCCGGCCCCCATCCCCCCCTCTCAGTGTAATGCTGGTTGTAATTCAGAGGAAAAGGAACAAAAAAATGACAGGCATGATGGCGAATACAGCTCTACAACACAATGGCATTTTCTTTTGGCTGTAGCATAGTACGATTGGGATTTCTTCAAGTAAGACGCTGGTGAGGACTTCTGTATGGGCAAATCATTTGTTGGGTCTCAAAAGGAAAAAAAATCTCTACACCAGGGCTATTCACCACAGACAATACAACACACAAACACAGGCATTTACACTGCAATGCAAAGGGTCGTACTTCTAAGAACCAAAAAGCCTTAAATAGATATAACTCCCGGAGATCCTGTTGAAATTGTGGCTGTATCAACCTTAAAGCACTTCATATTTAGTTGTACCAGTGCTGAGGATCCAGTGGGTTCTACCATCGATTACCCCCAGGAGCCTCATAACACAAGGACTTTTCTCTAAGCCACCAGTTCTACAGTAAAGTAATGTATTTATTATGGACTGTACTGGAAAGATGTCACCCAAATGTCTGTATTATGTGAGATAATGTTTTACCACAAGGTTCGTCCTCCTTTGGAATCACAGTCTGTTTGTAAACTGTAAATAGGGGAATAGCTTTTCTTGGACTTCTTTGAATGTCTTTGTAGATCAGAGTGAATTCTTCATTCCGAAGCCATATGCAATTCAAATCTGCTCATGCATTTAAAAAAAAAAAAAATCTTTGATATCAGGGCATCCTACACGAATCTCATGCTGTACCCGTGGAAAGCTCTGGAAGTTCTTTTGAAAGTGTGTAATAGAAATGTGCTTCACCTTCCCTGGGCGTAACCCACAAAGAATGTTGACCGTGTAATGTATGCTCCACAGAAATAATAATAAAAAAACCTCAAAGTTCGAAAGTTAAACCAGTATGATTTAATTTAATAAAATACAATACAATAATGAAATGCATTTAAATAGTCTTTTTAAATTTCTTATTCTCTGATTTATGATTTCATAAATAAACATCTGTACACCCATTCACACCACTAAAATATGATTGCAAAGACGTCCCCAACACACAACACACAATGCATGGCCGAGGAAGAACGCGCTGGAGTTTGTCTCTCAACACCATAATGTCTCTGCACAAAGATGTACAATATGCACAGTAACATTTGTGCAAAGCCACGCACAAAGGGGTGGGTAGGTCCGGGGAAGCAGGGGATAGAAACCCATAAAGCACTAGTCATGCAGGAGGAGGGGGGGCACAGCCAGATTTAAACGTGTGTATGAGAACAAAGCAGGAGTGCTCCGAGTTAGATTTCTTATTTCTTGGTGTTACTGAACCATTTGGGGATACGAGAGATGGGGGACAGAGGAGGGGAGCAGCGCAGGCGAGCTGGGTCCAGGAACCTCTGCTCGTGGAGCATGCAGCCCAATCGCAGGCCTCAGGGGGGCGCTCACGAGGCCTGGACCTTGGCGGGCGGGGACTGGACCTTTTGGCCAGACATGGGGGTCCTGAATCTGGGCAAGTGGAGGCCAAACTTCTCCTCAACGCCAGCGAAGGTGGCTGCGGCCAAGCGGAAGCCGCCGACGTGGTCAGACTTGATAGGCGGCAGCTCCGTGATGCGGGACTTGGCTGTCGGCTCAGAGCCCGCGGGGCGGCTACGGAGAAAAGCGAAGAGGTGAGTAGGCACACGGATAAACAGACCGGGGTGAAGAAAGCCAACAGAATCCATGCTAAATAATCATCATTTGTAGTTCTTTTTTTTGCCAATGATGTGTTGGGCACTGCCACTTACTGTCCTCCAAAGTCAACGTAGAACCACCTCTGCAGAAGCTCGTAAGTCACCAGGGTGACACCAAACTGGGGTGAGGACCTAAACACACGGGCTGAGGAGCACAGAAGGTTCACACATTAGGTGCGTTTGACTTGACGAAAATCTGCGCAGATCTGACTTGATGTGATGCATGCTGGGTTAAACAGAGTGCACACTGGGACAGACGAAATGCAAACTGGTTAGAAATCATGTCCGACTTCATGCAGTCGCGGTGGGAGTTACCCCCGTGACATCATGTCACATGTCCATACAAGATCTCGGGAGACTGCGTCTTAGCTCAGCCAGCGCAGTTCAGCGCAGTTCGTTTTTAAGCAACTGCGCTGGCCAAAGCCCACCCCAATGACGTCAGTTCAAAGTTGTGATAGGGCCGTTTGGAAGAATCTCCCCATGACGAGTATGACAGGTGTCTCGTTCTGCCTCCTTACCCAAGACACTAGAGCGGACCAAGACGGATCAGTTCAACTGCACTAAAACCAACGTGTGGGATGACGCTGGAGCTTATCCCTGTGATCCATCTTGCTCTGTTCTAGAATCTTTGCTCCTTACGTTAGAATCTGCTAAAATGAACAGAAATCGAACGGATACACTTATTTGTGATATCTGGAACAGCAGTAGGCTAGCCTACTGAAAACGTGAGGATACTCTGCTATTTTATGCTGTTGGTTAAATATATACACACGGAAAACACTTGATATTTAATTAATGTGCTGCAATGCAGGCCTGTTAACTGTATGACAACAGTGGTTTATTTAAATACATCATATCAATTTATTTCGTCAGTCACCATGCTCATTTTAATGAGCAAGAATAAAAGTTTTACTGTATTTAATACAAAATCCCGCGATATCTACCGCGAGGTCTCCAGCCAGGTCTCTCGCGAGTAACTTGAGGTACGTAAGCTCAGTCAGAGTGTCCGGGATGAGCTGCATGTGCCAGTCGCCCCTCCTGCTAAGACTCTGCAGCTCTCGTTGACGTATGAAGCCAGCCGAAGCCAGCCTAAGTCAGCCGCAGCTCATCGCAAACGCACCTATTACAAGTTTATTCCGTCAGCCGTCACACCTACTCGTGCTGCACACCGGCCTGAGTCCGAGCGCCACACCTACCTGCTGCCCCCTTCCAGAAGGCCTTGAAGCCCTCCTCCTGCAGGATCTTGCGGAAGCAGTCGACCACTCCGTTGTAGGAGGTCTGACCGGCACGGGCTGCCACCTGCAGCCTGGTCTTGATCACATCAGCGGGGGTCACCAGGGAGGCGGCGGGGACACCTGCGGAGGGGGTCCCAGAGAGCACAATGAAGCTGCTCCCATTCAGGACCATGGGAGGAACAACAACAACAGCAACAGAAAGCTCCACAGTGTGGTCATGTCAGGGATGGCTTTAAAGGCAGATGGCTAGAGGGAGGGATGAATGAAGTGAAACGCTAAGAGCGCTCTCCTCACCTGCAATGGCGCCGGCAGTGAGCAGCTGCAAAGCCCCCAGCCTGCCCTCCTCGTCTGCAAATTGGGTTTTGGTGTGAGCGTACACGGGGAAGTAGATTGCAGAGAAGGGGATGTCACGCAGAAAACAGGCCTTGGCTCCCTAAAATAGCCACACACACACACACACACACATATGCAAGAAATGACTGGAGAGCATTCAGCACAAGGGCTGGAGGCTTCTAAAAGGTCGAGCACAGCGCTCCTCTAATGCCAGCATGTGCACCCCGCTGTCTGATAGCTGCAAATGGCTTTCAAGGAGCCCTAAAATGCACACAGTTCAAACGCGACTTGAAAAGAGAGGAGGGGGAGAAACCTCAAATGGGTCAGCCCAGAGGCCAGGCCATCTCTGCTTTAACAGTGTTTTCAGAGGCAGAGGTAGACGGCGTATGGCCCATACGGAGTGGTGCTGCATAACTGGAGGATCACGTGCCTTAAGAAACCCCAGAGCTTTATGCGGCTGAAGCCGCGCCGTGCCAAACCGCAGCAGACATATTCGGACAGGCAGGAGTCGGGCCAGCCAAACACAAGGCCCCCCCAGAGGCACAGCTGACATAGGGAGCCCCTAAGCCGAGAGCACTGAACTCACACACACACACACACACACACACACACACTTGGCATATTAACACAGACCCCTGGTCTGCAGTGTGCATACACAGAGTAGGGGAAATCAGTCTTTTAACAAGCACCACATTGTCTGCTCCCCATTAAAATATGGAGCATGAGCACATTACTCATGACACAAGAAAAGCCACAAGAACTTGGACAGAAGCAGTAGCCCTGCAAAATCCTTCCCCCCTAATTTGCTCTTGGTGGTTGCCAGTGGCGCGCTCTGCATGGTAAAGCACTACTTTGGAAAGGCACTGCATAATTGCCGCGGTCAGTTAAAAAACAGGAGAAAAGGGCAAAGAGAAAACACTCCCTCGTCCACCTACGGCAGACAGAGCATTTGCCAGCCTACATCTAAAGCCTGCTCTTATCAGAGGTTGTTCTGCTATACTGGCCTACATCTAAAGTCTGCTCACATCAGAGGTTGTTCTTCTATACTGGCCTACATCTAAAGTCTGCTCACATCAGAGGTTCTTCTGCTATACTGGCCTACATCTAAAGTCTGCTCACATCAGAGGTTCTTCTTCTATACTGGCCTACATCTAAAGTCTGCTCACATCAGAGGTTCTTCTGCTATACTGGCCTACATCTAAAGTCTGCTCACATCAGAGGTTCTTCTTCTATACTGGCCTACATCTAAAGTCTGCTCACATCAGAGGTTCTTCTGCTACGTCCTGCTCTGTTTTATCAGCTCGGTGAGTAAAAGAGGACCCAGTGGGTCTGGACGTCTTGGCTCACCTTGTAGAGGCCGAAGAAGCCGAGCTCCTTGACCACGTTCAGGGCGCTGACGCGCTTCGTCGTGGCGATCTCTCCGGCCACCTGGAGACGGATCTTCACGATCTCCAGCGGGTTGGTGAAGATGACCTGAGAGCCTCCAGCCTGCAGAGAGCACAGAGATGCTAACGTTGGTCAAAAATATTTTAATTTGGTTTATTCATGTTTATAACTTGGACATCCTCAACCTACATGTTTCATATTACAATTACAATTGTTTTTGCAGGTTAAATGGCTTAAGGATATCCCATTACTAATTTAATGGATGTTCCTCCACCAATTTTGATGAACAAGCAAGTTGTCTTGTCAAATTAACTGTGTAAACCCAAGACGGTCTCACACAAGGCCCCTCTTCACATGCCAGTCTGACTCAGCCTCGGAGCGCTGTTGCCGTGGCCACCACACAAACGGCCATTGAGAAGCGCGAGCGGCGGGGTCAGGCTGGAACAGGCCACGCTGGGAGCGGCAGCGCTGACCCCGACTCCAGCCCTCTTGGCCCTCGACTCTCCCCCCTCAGGCACCTCCTGTGGGGGCAGGGCGCCCGATAGCAGCGGCCTTCCCCCGGCCCTCGCCCCGCACACTTGCCCAATCTCTGGCCCCTCTCCCAGGGGGGAGCCCTGTTCGTAACCTGGCGCAGAGAGAGAGAGAGGGAGAGAGGGCCCCGGGGTCTGGCCCTTCCGTCTCACACACATTTGTCACTCGCCCCTCAATCTAATCAGGACCATCGAGGGCCGCCGGTGTCACACACACACACACATACACACAGGGCTGGGCCCCTCTCTCTGTAAACATCCGCACTGCATCCTAAAAAAAGCTCCGGCGCATTTTGTCATTTTCAAAGTGGCGTGGAGAGAGAGAGAGAGAGAGAGAGAGATGAAGGGTGATGGGTGTGGGGGAATGTCCACCGCCGCCGCCGCTCTGAACATGGAGTCATTAACCTCGGCACTGCTGCCACGCTTATCTCCCTCTGTTATCCACTCGCATCTCCTGGCCATGCACAGCCTCCGCTATCAGCAGGGCACGTTCGGGTCGGCTGCAGCAGCACAGCCTTTGAAAATGTAACTGATGATGAATGGGATGAGCGCTAATAAAGAGCTGCTCTGCCACGTAAATAGTGTACCCGCTCACGTTGCCCTGTCTGTCCACTGACTCCGCTCTGGGTGGTGGGGTGCGGTGGGGTGCGGTGGGGTCCCAGGCCTTTGGTCAGGCCAGAGGCAGAGGACGCCTCAGGTATGCGCGCCGCTGTCAAACTCAATCACACTGAGGCCTGAGCAGCTCCGTCCAGGGCCCTTCAGGGCTTCTTCCTTCAATTAGAGCCTGACAGGGGTCGCGACCTCACGGACCCTGCTCGCCGTGGCCAACAGACAGCCTCCTCTGTCCGGCCGGCCTGCCTGCCTGTCTGTTTCATTTCACTCGGAGCTATTACGCGGGACGGCTACTGAGAGGGTATTACCGCTCCTCAATCTACCTGATGCTCTCAGCCTGCTGTGCTGCTTGCAGAAATTAGCCCAGGATAAAAATAGTGAGCTCTCAGGCATCATTTTTCAAAATTGGGCCCAATTAGCAGGTTCAGGGACCAAAGAGCACCTTTGTATGGCGGCCTCCCACTTCTTTTGAAAACAAAAAAGCCTGTCTATACACCAGTTGGAAATTACCCCCGCGTCTCAATAATGGGGATGGAGGAAGTCCGGCATTAATTGAAATTACGAGAGAACGCACAATATAAAACTATGATTTAGACCCTTTCTAAATGCTGGCTGAGTAATTGTTAATTCATATCTGCCAGGAGCGTTTGCTTAAGCTTAAGAAGATTAAAAAGGAGACTGCGGCGCAGGGGATTGTTTTGGCTCTTTCTTCTAATAATGTGTGCTTTTTCCCTAGGAAATATTCATTAGGAATGAAAAGGAAAATCAGGTATAATGTTACAGTAGGAGCCCCATTGCTTGCTACACGTCCCTCACATCCAAATCAATTAGGGCTCAACAGTGCGAGCGGAGCAGCTGCCAAACTCCTTTCCCTGCTTCCCACTGAGGACCAGGGGCTGTGTGTTTGGAGCCGTAGCCCACAGAAAGCATCCCCCTCCCCCATCTCACCCACTGCTAGAAGGCTACAGTATATACTATACTTACACATCCACCAGCCAGCACCTCAGCCAGGAGGGGAATGGTGCCGTCTTTTTGATCGGTGAATTTATCCCTCACAAAGTCATTCATCTAAATGTGAAAACAATGGAAAGTTGCATTTACACTACATATTTTATTTCAAAGCCACATTTGTCCCTTAGCCAGAACACATACAAATACAATGCTATTATAGGATTATTTTCTGAATTATACCAAAATTATAATAATTCAAGTGGCGGGTTGAGATCCTTCAATAGTGTTACATGACCCACCGTGAGCTTGATGGCTTTTTCTGGAGCCACACCAATGAGCTGTGGCACGAGACCTGGGAAAGGGAGAAAAAAACAATCATGAGGCCGCTGAGATCACACAAGTCACAGACAGCAATGCTCTTGTGCAGATTACTACGTGCTATCACCACCAGCAATCGCAAAGCGTGCCCCTAACATCTCAAAAGATACGTGGATCAACCCCTAAATATTTACTGCTGATCCAACCAACACATGTGATGGGGCCTGATGATAACGTGGTCACTCGGGGTGGACAAGTCCACTGAGGAGCTATAGGAGGGCGGTGCGAGCGCGGCGGGGCTGCCTATTGTCTGGGCCGGGCCCCTGGCGTGGCGGGGAACAGAGGGGGCAGTGTACCCTGGGAGGGGGTGCCCGTGGCCCAGCGCGGCGATAAGCAGCGCGCTGTTTGGCCGGCTGTCACTCAGCGAGCCAGATCAACTTCTGAAGGGGCCTGGCGAGTGACGGGCCCGCCGTACGCAGCCAGAGAACCGCCAAGCGTGTCTGTCTCGCACTCAATCGGCCCCTCATCAGAGCAGCCAGATAAAGAGAGCCATGCACTGACAGCAGGAGGAGAGAGAGGGGGAGAGAGAGAGAGAGAGAGAGAGAGAGAGAGAGTGAGAGAGAGGGAAAAGACAAAAGAGTTGCAATGACAGAGGCAGCAGCAGATGGCAGTCTTGACTTCCTCCAGTGTGCAGGGCTGTGTGGGGGGCTGTGTGGGGGACTGGGGGAGCAGGGCTTCCCATAGGTTTTGGCACATTAGGGTAGCAGCAGATGACTTGTGTGCTGTTCTCCCTCTGGCTCTGGCCCACATGTGTGGGATCAGTGTGGATGGGACGCTCAGTAGTCACTCCAGTCACTTGTACTCATAAAAATGACCACAGCATGCTCCACTTCACCGCAAGCACCATAGTTTACAGTGCGCTCACACAAACTGCCCTATATTTCACTCCCAAGCAATTCTAGCTGTCAATCAATTGGACCATTTTTTTCGACCATTTGTAAAAAGAGCAAGCACACTTATTTCACTAACCCATTAATGACGGAGTGGATGTGTTGAGACAGTGGCGTTGGAGTGGTGGCCCTTACCTCGGTAGAATCCAAAGAAGCCCTCGTAGCGCAGCACTTTCTTGGCGCAGTCGAAGCTGTTCTTGTACATGAGCTCGCCCACGAAGGAGCCGGTGGAGCGCTGGTTCTGCATGCGCGTCTTCACCAGGTCGATGGGGTACACGGCGGTCGCACCAGTCGCTGGAAACAAGCGGGGCGCAAAAAAAAGGGCACATCAGTCTCGAGCCGTCGGCATAAGCTCTCTCTGTTAGACGGCGGTCATTTTTGAAAAGAAAATGTGATTTTACACGCAGAACATGTTATAGAGGTGATTTCATGATGGCATGTCTTTAGTGTGTACATTGCCTCCCTTGCCTTAAGGACGGGTGGAGAGTCACAGCGACAGTGGTGCATGCTGGGAGTGGTAAACAGTGATTACAGCTGAGACGCCAGGCTGTGTGTCTCTGCTGTCGGTGGGAGCACTAATGTGTGCTGTATGTCTGAGCCGTGGGGGGGGTGAGGCGTGTGTGTCGGGGGGGCTGCCGTAAACGGCGCTCTTAGCCGCCGCGCTAGCTTGTCGTGTCTTGTCTGACATCAAAGGCTCTCTAATGACTCCGGCTCTCAAGCATGCCGAGTGCTCTTGTGCTGTCCGCGCTCCTGCACCAGCTGCCACCGCTCACACGGACCAAAGGGCTCCATGGAGATGCACCTCACGCGCACTCTCTGGGAGGCTTGACAGCTAAAGGCTTGGCCTCCCTCTCTCTCTCTATCTCTATCTATCTCTCTATCTCTCCCTCCCTCTCTCTCCATCTCTGTCTCTCTCCCTCTTTCTAGACCAGAAGCCCATTCAGGGCCCAGTAGCTTCCAGCATGGGTCAGAAAGAGCTCTCGCGCACCACAAAGACAGTGGAGTCCATTTATTCAAAGGACGCGCTCTACCTGTTTGTAGCTTTGTATGACCATGTGAATGTATGTATGAGCATGCATGTGTGTGTGTGTGTGTGTGCGTGCGTGTGTATGGATCTGCCCATCTCTCGACTGCTGTGTCAGAGCCTTCTTCTCCCCTCCCGTATCACTTCCTTGCGGCACAATTACAACTAGAGATTCCATCACGTTTCTTTTTTTTTCCGGAAGATTTGTGTCATTCCGGAACCCGGGCCGGGAAGACAGCCTGGAGCCGGCGGCGGCGGCGGCGGCGGCAGCAGCAGCGGCGGGGCAGCACAATGCCGGGCCCTCAGATCCGAGCCGCTGTCCCCCGCAGCACAATGAGCGGCCCCCGGGCCCCGGGGCCCCAGCGCGCCAGTCTGGCCGGCTCGGGTTACCCCCTCGGCGGGCCGCGGCCCCCACGGCAGACATGTCACTCACCTCCAGCGATTGAGCCCAGCAAGAACCTGTAAGCAGACTCGGCAGCTTGGAGCCAGACGGGCCGATGCCCATCTCCAGCGTGCTGCAGAGAGAGAAGGAGAGGGAGAAGAGAGAGAGAGAGAGGGAGAGAGAGGGAAACAGAGAGAGAGAGAGAGAGAGAGATATCAGAGCTGAAATAAATCAGGAGACAGGAGAGGGGATAAGTATCAGCAGCAAAGCAGCGTTCAGATGAATGAATTGGTCTCTATGAACCAGATACAGTGTGGACAGGCGTGCTGTATGGGAATAGGTTTACATGTGGGGGAAAAGAGTTTGGAATGGACCCTGGCTGCCACGCAGTCGCCATCCTCTGTGCATGAGTTCTGCTGTAGGTTAGCCTCTACAAGTAGAGACATTATCTGTGCATTATATGCCATTATAATATACATGCGTTCTAACAGTTCAAGATGAACGTTTCACTTCTTGCCTGGTGGAGTTCAAAGGAGCTGATTTGCTGATAATCAGGCCAATCTCATGCATTTTGATCTGGATGTTGAAAGCAGACCCTCTGTTCTGTTTTCTCCGCACTGCAGGCTAGCAGCCGGGCCTCCTGAGCCCTGTTCCCGTGTAGAGATAAGGATCTACATGAATTATTACACCGCTCCACAGCCAGTCACAGTGCGCCTGGCCTCCTTGGGGGCAGTGAGCAACATCCACAAAACAAGGCCCTTCCTGCTCCAACAGCTGCTTTCACTGAAGGCAGAATGCTAACAAGATTGAGGCTGTGATCAAAGGACTTGAGCAATTACGCTGCTTCCATGAGAGCAAGGCCTGAGAATGCCGAAACATTCAACCGAACCCCCTAACACACACACACACACAGACACACACACAGACACACACACACACACACACACACACACACACACACACATACACACACACACACACACACACACACACACACACACACACACACACACACACACACACACACACACACACACACACACACACACACACCTCTCAAACAAGCCCTCCGCACGCCTGTCTTTCTCTGAGACCAAAGTTGCATTCCAGACCTCCACACGTCGGTCCCGGGAGGAGTGTGAAAAGCCCCCAGGGGCCCGGGAGCCATGGCCCGATGTTCGGGAACTGTCTGGAGCTTCACAGGATTGAGAGAGAGAGAGAGAGAGAGAGAGAGAGAGAGAGAGAGAGAGAGAGAGAGAGAGAGAGAGAGAGGGGCAGGTACTCTCTCATCCTCCTCCCCAGACAGACAGACCCCCCCACACACACACACACTCTCACGCCTGCTCTCACCGTCGCTCTGACACAAAACAGACCTCGCCACGGGCACTTCACACGACGAGACCTCACAAAAGAAAGCGCCGGATGAGAAGGCCCCGTCCTTATTAGCGCGCCTCAGAAGTGTGATTGGGTCTGATGTGCGCGACCGACGCGGCCACACCATACGGAGGTGACAGTCATTTCAAGGCGGAAATTGGGAGAGCATTTTCTCATCCCATTTAATAGAGAATTACAACTGTAGGGGAACGGGATGTTTCAGAGAGACATTAAGGAAGTCACTGCTGATTCAGTTATGAAAATGGCTGAAATAAGTTAACCCTTTTTTGGAGGAGGAGAGAGAGGTGTGTACAGGCCTGTGCAGGTCTTCATATTGAGTTTGCTGTGAAGTCTGATTTGACACCTGTCTCGTCCCAACCCCCCTCTCTACTCTCCTCAGGTGACCCTTACCTGTCTCTGGACCTCTGCGAGGTGGTAGGGCACGGCCCCCTCCTCCAACGGTGCTATCCTCTCAATGTCGGCAAAGGTCACCCTCCTGCGGACCACAGACAGAGCCACATCAGACATCTCGCCCCCGTGACAAGAGACTCCGTCCCTCCCAGACGATTTCGTGGTGGGGGATGATGCAATATTTTCCACTGCGATTTTTACGGCCTTATAACCCCAAGTTACTGCGCCTTTAAAAGGTCTTTTTTGCACACACAACAGGTAAACAAAGCTGGACAGGCGCCCACAGCACACGCAGCGGCTGACATGCTCGCTCGCTCCGCCTGCCAGGGAAATGGCCAGAACATTCCCCCGTGGGCCACAGGCGTTGTTAAGTCGGCCCCATGCATTTGTTTTCCCAATAAATCAAGCCGGTGGAGCCACTGTTGTTAAACTGAATGGGCAATAACTTAGCATTTATAGCCTATAAATGGGCCCGTAATATTTTTTCATCCCATTTATAGATTCAATAAGAAAACTGTTTTGGATAAATGTGTTAAATACATTGGACAGAGGTGATGGCAATACAATATTACAGATGAAAAAAGGGCAGAAGGGGGAAAAAACAGCCAGTAAACATGCCAGGCAGAGGAGGAGGAGGAGGAGGAGGAGGAGGGGGAAGCATGCTTGTTAATGGGGAGGAAGCCATGAGGTGCTGCGGAAATAGGAAAAGCCGATGAGTTAGAGGCTTTACCCAGAATGAGAATGGAGACCGGAAAGCTGGTACAGGATGTCAATCTCCATTGGAGTGATCTGACCAAACTTATTGGCCGCTTGGATAAACTCCCCTGTGCGACAGTGAGGGCCAGAGAGCAGCGTTAGGCATGAGCAAGAGAGACAGGAGCTACTGTATGTGTCACACATCATTAGTGGTGTGGAGCCACTGGGCCACTTTGACTCAGAGCTATCAGGACAGATGAAACACCTCCTGTAATGTCTGGCACTGTAACTAAATATACACTCATACACTATCTTTAAGATTAACATACTCAATGTTAGAGAACTAGCCCCTGAATAATGCATTTTAGATAGCACAATGTATTTTAGCAGCTGTGATATACGTGGTAAAGTACTGTATATAAGTGGTGAAGTACTGTATCTCATACCAATTTTACCAAATCATCTGGACCAAGGGGATGTTGCAGATCTATACTAAAGTCAAGCACCTTTGGTGACCTCGATGTCTTTGCGTGTGCCCGCCAGTGTGCTGTAGATCTTGCGGATCAGCTCCATGTTGTTGAGTAGGGAGTTGAAGGCATTGAAGTAGGAGAAGCTCACCATGTGGGAGGTCGCTCCGCCTGCAGCCTGTGGGGGACAACACACCTCAGGTTATGACCCATGCCTCCTCATATAGAGGAGTAGAACACCACCACACGGGGAAGAGCAAAGGCACTGCAGTCGCCTGCGCCGCCATATTGCCCTCAGCAGGTATGTTTTATGTCTAGTATTTATGGGTTTTAGGTATGCATGTGTGTGTGTGTGTGTGTGTGTGTGTGTGTGTGTGTGTGTGTGTGTGTGTGTGTGTGTGTGTGTGTGTGTGTGTGTGTGTGTGTGTGTGTGTGTTTGTGTGTGTGTGTGTGTGTGTGTGTGTGTGTGTGCGTGTTTGTGTGTGCGTATGTGTGTGTGTGCGTATGCATGCGTTTGCGTTTCAGAGGAGTCTTACTGAAACAAGATTCTCTTCCACAAACGTGGTGAGCATGTGATGGCGGATAGTGGCCATGATGTCACTGAAGTCCAGGGCAGAGATGATGCCGCTCTTGCTCTTATCCTTCTGTGCAAACGCCTGCCGGGCATGCTCCAGCTGCAGCTCCTGTCACCCGAGAGAGGGAGAGAGAGAGGGAGGGAGAGAGAGAGAGAGAGAGAGAGAGGGGGGGAGAGAGAGGGGGAGAGGGATAGTGTGTGGAGGAGAGAGAGAGAGAGGGAGAGTGTGGAGGAGAGAGAGAGGGGCTGAAAACAGTGCTGAGGACATGAAAAAGTGTGCCTGAGGGCCTGAGAAACGACTCCTTTCATGACGAGGCCCTCAGCAGTGGAGGTGCTGATGTGGAACACGGAGCCCAACACATGACATCAGTGTTGCGGACGTCAACTCGCACATGTCCCGGCCACAGATGTGCTGATATCTGGCACTGGCCTCGCAAAAACTCAAGGAGAGAAAAAAAAGCCCTGCCCTCTGTCAGAGAGTCTAATGAGAACCATATCAGGTGAGGTTTGATCCCTGGGCTGGGGAGCAGAGGGGGAGGAAGCAGGTGTCCCAGGTGGGGGCTTGGTTGGGGTGGGGTGGGGGGGCAGGTGGAACATGGGGGGGTTCAACAGGATGAGGGGCGTGCAATCAGAGAGAGGGCTGGTGGGGGGTGTGGGGGGGTATTGCCCACCCATCCCCACTGCTGTCAGAGCTGATCAGATACTACCAGCAGACTGCTGTGATCTGCCTAACTCATCATGCCACGTGAAGCCGCCTCAACCGTCTGCGGTTACATCTGATCCAGCGGAGGCACCGACCCGGCTGTGTACTGCACCAAGTTTTAGCCGGCCCAGGTTACCAGGTTAGTGGCTGCCTTTGTGTGTGTTCGGCATGTAGACTTTGAAGAGACTTGAGCTATTGCATTTTGTTATATTATACTGTATAGCTACCACTTAAGTGCCGAGGTATTTGACCATTTTGTTTTTCAGAAAGTTCATCCACTTCCACAAGGTGGCAGGATAAAATCTTTGAAGGCTTGGCTTGCATGTAGTGCAACTGTGCAAACCAAGCCGTGTAGTGATTTCAAACTCCAGGTTTGTACAAACGTGAATACTAATCATGGCATAATGCTCTCCACATAAATGCAGTAGTATAGTACAACATTCATATTACAGTTACATTCCACTACATACTGTGTATACATTAAAGTAATCATATCCAACAACGTCCTCACAGAAAAAAAATGAATTTTTTTTTTAGCCAAACTAGTTCAATTTAGCTTCTGTATCAAGTCACATGTGCTACTGCAATTCCATTTCATTCCTACCTGAAGGAACTGTGTGAATTCCAGGTAACTGAGGTGCTTCTTTCTGTCATTGCCAAAATGGAGTCTGATGAACTCACAGTTCCAGTTGAAAGGGATGTGATGATGCACCGTGGTCTGGCTGAAGATATCTCTGACATTTTCTGTGACAGAGGACATGATTCAGCTCACATCAGCTCCCCAACAAAACCCCAACTCCATATACAGAACACAAAACACACCGCTACATCTACAGACTTGCACAATACCGTGCAATACTCTAGTCTCTAATCTAAGTTCTAAGGAGACTGCAGTCAGTGCAAATCCAGCCAGTACCTAAAGCAGGCCCGTGGTGGTCAGGCCCTTGTGGTATCACCACAATGTGAGGGCCCCCAATGATTCCAGGACCATCTCTGATTAAGCATGCCGTGCAATTTCCGCTGCTTTTGTGGCTTTTCCTTCAGCTCAATCAGCTTTGCAATAGCTTGGCAGAGCCTTGCCCCCTATACTGCCATTGTGAGTCTATGGGTGTCTATGAGGCCTGTGGTTGATGCCTCATCTCAGGCCTTTTGGGGTTTCCAGCAGAGTAGCTGAAATGGCGATGCACTGAGTGTCTGTCCCCCCGTCCAGGAACTATCATCTGGGCCTCAGACCAACCTGACTGACTCTCACAAGCCCAGCTTTGAAGAGTGTCCACTCGCCCACGGAAAGTGTGAGCGTTCCCTCGGCAGCATTAGACGCCATACCCACACTCAGCAATACTAAAACACCATTCGCACTGCAATGAAATCAGCAACCAGCCAAAGACGTGCGTTTGTTTCAAAACATGCTGTGGCATTCACTGTTGTTCTGCTACACTCAAGTAAGGCACGAATGTCAGTGAACTACAAATAGTGAGAACCTTAACAAAAAAACTCTAATTTCTCTGAAACAAATAGTGAGATTAGTTCACATTAAAAACAGGAAACTGTAAAAAGGTTCCCTATGAATTAATTTATGGACAAAATATGCATGCACATGTTTGCATGACAGCATTGCTTATCTTCTTCTTGTGGACTTCACATACATACCAAATGAGATATCCCCTGTGCCAGTCTTGTCAAATAACTGAAAGGCAACTATAAACAGGGCATCCGGGACACATAAAACCGACTCAAAGGCCAGAAACTCCTGGAAAGAGATCAGTCTGTTTGGACAAGAAAGAAAGAGTGCTGTCTGAAAAAAATGTCATGTCTTGGTGCAAGGCTACATTGCAATGCCAAGTCTATGGGCGTAATAACCCTTCCATTCATTTTAACCATTTTAACAGCTAAGCTGAAACCATAACCTACAGCAAAGACACAATGGAGAGACTGAGTAATCCCTAAACATTTTCATGAGTTATTAATACACAATTATTCTTCTTTATACTATAGCTATAAACAGGATAACTGACTTTACCCCTGATTTTCCATCTCCAAGCAGCAATTATGCCTCACTTTGGTAAATTGGGCGAGAAGTTTTGCAACAAAATGCCATGAAATCATTTGCAACTTCAGTTGACTGAACACAATTGTATTTCCACGAGACAAGTATCCAGAGTGTGTTTGCTCTCAGATACCTAGAGGACAGAGCAGCAGAGAACTGCCTTTTGACATTCATTTGCTGGAGTAAGCCATCCTGCCTCTACAGCTGAGTGTTGTTGTTTCAGCCTCTTGTCATCAGCTAAGCCCACCCTTGGCAACAGGACTTACCCATCCTTGGTGGTGTCAGCGACTCCGGCGATGAGCTGCAGTGTATCTGGGTTGTGGTTGGGCTCGGTGTGCAGGCCTAGATACTTCTGCACGAAATCACCAGGGGTCATGTAATTCTCCCCATCTGTGTCCGTGACACTGGCATGCTAGGGGCGGAATACCAGAGTCGTCAGAACAGTATCCACGCAACAACATGCGTACACTCAGTACACATGCACAAGAGACAAGTGACATGAAGACATCATCGTGTTGAGAAGCAAGTGTAACCGTTTGTGTTGTTTATCCTCATGTGAAAGAATGTCAGAAATGCTCTGAATATCAATAGCACCACATTTGCTTGTGGTGACAATTGTTTTCCATTTTTTTTTTGGTTTATTTGTTTAAGAGACCATTGGATGTTCACATGGCCATTATTGCATTGTTATGTGCTTTTATATAGCTTTCTAACAAATCACTGAAACAGCATCAGCATATCTCCCTCAAATCTTAGGCCATTTCCATTTTCTTTTCCCTAATTATATTCTATCTTCCAGACTGTAACTGGCATTCTGGGGCAACTTGAGAAAATTGAGTCAGAAAAGCAAGTATTTGTTTACTAGTCCAACAAAACATTTTGTGATGCACCGGGGTAAAATCAACAGCAATCTGTCTTTTGCATTAGTGCTCCTGTAACTATTACATAACAACACTTTGCACTTTCTACAAAGAAAAATGTCCCCATACAGTCTCTTTACTGAGCTTTTTATTCCATTTGTGGGGACATCAATAGCATTGATTTATGCTTCCCTTCATACATACAAACACAGATTGCCAGCACTTCTCAATAATACTATGCTCTTCCCTGACACTCTACTTTGGAGACAGCAAAGAGACAGTGTATCCCTGTTTTTTCTGCAAAAAGCAGAAGGATCAGTTGCCTGTGTGATCCAACTTCAATTTGGCTTCCCAGCACAGCAAAGCTGCTCACCTAGGACTCACCATTGTAACATATCAGCACAAAGCACTTGATACAACAGAGGAAACCGAGACTAAGCAGCATAGAGTAAATAAACAGAGTGCAGAAGTGGCTGAAGGACATTTCAATGACATGGACCCAAATCATAACATGAAATTCCATTACTCCAACTCTATGGGTGCCACAGAGTTGCTGGTCAGTCTCTTAAAGACATTAAAAATAGTGTTCAATGTTTAATAGCATGTTTAATAGTGCTTAATATGTTCAGTTCCTAGAGGAAAACGTACTAACTGTACACAACTCCGAGGGTGCCTGACAATATGAGCAGACAGATTTAGCAGACTCATGTTACAGCCTGGAGAAAGGACTGCTACAAACATAAACACAGAGAAAAGAGAAAACATGCACATGCATAGAGTCCTTCTGGTAAATATCATATATTAAGCCGTTTATTACAGTCCATGCACACATTACAACAGACAGATTTTAAGTTCAGTTCAGTTCTGGCATGAACTATCATATAGTATCATAATGTAAACAAAGCATGCCGTATGTGTTGTTGGTTGAAACACAGCTTTCTCGTCCGGTCCATAGACTGTATATACAGTCTATGGTCCAGTTACTCAATGTTCACTACAGCCCCACTATCATTCCTTCAGTTGCATATTCATACAATCGCTTTCGATTAAGAGTCCACTGTTAAGCAGTACCTCTACAGGATCTGTTTAGAACAGTCTTCAAGGACACAGAACTGGGCTAGGCACTTCAGGCTGTCACGACTCTTCTCGGCAGATCGTGCGCTATCTCTCTAATCAGGAAGGTATATCTCATCATTCAAGGTGTATCTCAACATCTTACTGACAAAATAGAAGACCCAAGCAGCTGTCAAACTCTATGGGAAGTCATGCAAGGGGAGATGCCTGGCTAAAGGGTATCCAGATTTAGTCTAAGCATGCGAGTGACCTTTTGTGGCGTGTACTGGACACCAGCCTCGGTGTGCACTTGCCCTGCCTCTAAGGAAAGTGCAAAGGGACACAGCGCTGCTGTACTGTACGCAACGAATCAGTATCAGGTTACTGGCTTATTTGCTGTAGTGGACAACCACAAAAGCAACATTTCAAGGCATTACGTCCACGTCCTTTGTGTAAGAGTGTGTGTGTGTGTGACCCATTTTAGACCCCAGGCTAAAAAATCCAACTGAAGTAGAGCACTTTTGAATCAGAGCATGTCATGCAGAACTACCATGTAAGATCACTGTTTCTCAAGAGAGGCACTAGAGACACTAGAGAGAGTGTGAGCGGCTCCTACTTCTATGCAGTGAGTTGCAATGTCCCACTGCTAAGTTTTCTGCTAACGTTCCTTATAGGGCACAGCACTGGAGATCAGTTAAGTACAGCCAGAGATAACCCATAATTTAGTCTATTCAGATTCATCGTACAGATTGATTACAAATTCTCTACAGAATGCACATCGACCTAAGAATAACAGCAGTATTGCCAATATAGGCTATGAAACGCGTGCAATAACAGATCAAATACCTTTAAAAATATTTCCTTCAATTCATGAGGGTCGGCTCTTTTAGTGGACTGCACCTGAAAATAAACACATCATGATATGGCAATTCCGAATTCTAAAACATAGACTCTGCATACATTCGTTGACCAACTTCGACGACAGATAACCTATCAAAAATATCGTAAATTATCTGTGCATTGAGCAGCCTAGCATATAACAGCATCGTCTAATTCTTCGGCTTGTAGATATAGCAGCGTATAATGACAGCGAGCTATGGTTAGGCTACTATTGCAGAGAATGACTGTATCCTGTCGGCTTTCTGGAGAGCTGCACCAGCATCCCTGGTCGAATAGCCTATGCACTTGCACAGAGCATACGAAGAGCCAGGGAGATGACGGATTAATCATTATGTTAATCGAGTGGTCCAGAATCTGACATTATGACAAAATAGACTTTGCTCTCCTCTCCCTCCTCAAGGCCGATGGACAAGCCGGGTGTAGCCTGTGCAAGGATGCTCTGAGGAGCCGGGACAGAGGACGCCATAAATCCACTTCACAGAAACCACACGAAATGACGACATTCTGAATTACTCCAAACGAGACAAACTGTTTAAATAACGTATATAGCACTAAAAGACAAGCGCAATATTGACAGAGTCACCTTGACCGCCATGCTGGGTGTGACGTCACTGGCGCAGGCGCTGGGAACAACTGGTGGGTGCTGCCAACTTCAGTGCAAGTCATTAAAATTCACATCATCACGCGTGCATTATCTTGACACTGGCTGTAAATCTAGTCAAACTTTATGGGACTTGATGTCGAGGTAGTTTCGACCGCGAAATATATAAACTAGTGGTTACTGTTGTAAAAAAAAAAGAGATAAGAAATACCTTAGTTTACACTTAAAACTAGTCAATTTCTGACCACTTCAAACATTTGTTTAGATTTAGGCCCAGTGAAATGTAGCCTAATATAAGCAAATATATTAGGCTACAACCAAAACACATATTGAAGATGAAAAAGAAATATTGCCAAGAATGATTCTTTCAGAAGAAAATAATTGAATGTTTTATAATGTCTAGAATGTTTTATTGATAAGCTAGTTTTAACAATATATAACAGATGTCTAACAATCAAATAACAAGCATTTAAGACAATGCACAGTCTAAATGACTAAACCGATGCACCAAGGTCAAAAACGGTATTTCTATTTCTGTCTGGTCAAAAAGGCAGACTATCCCCATAAAGGTCAAAGATCAAAGCACACTATTCCTCCATGCCGATGTGCAACCAGCATTTCTCGAGAGGGTGGCATTGTGTTCAAAAAGGGATAATCTAGTGCTGTCAGAGAAGAAGGGCGAAATTACAGTGACTTAAACATTGCTGTAGGTCACTCTTCCCAGCTTCTAGACGGTAGAATCACAATGGCAGGGATAATAGCACAGCATTACCACAGTTCAGTGTTCGGCTGTGGTGCTCTCCATCAAAAAGGTCACTTATCTTCATTGAGCTCTCACTCTACTGTAATCCACAACTTCAAAAAATGGTCCCAGGTCAAATTCTTTATTTAGAGCTTTAGCAAACCGACAACAACACTCTGGTGAGACATTCTTTTGAGAACATCAGCAATGGCTAGTTTTTTGGGACATTTTTCCTTCATGAATGAATATATTATTAATTTTTGAAAAAAATCTTGTCATCATTCATCAAATGAAACACTTTGCTCTGATCAATATTTAGTCCTGTGTTAAAAATAAAACCAAAATATAGCAGGCTCCTTTTTTGGCATGCCATTTGTGTCACTTGAGTGATATCACAGCCTGAGCCTATAAACAGTTGATCTTATCGAGCAGAGCACCCATAGCCACAATACAAAAGGAAGACTTTAAATTAATTAACCTAGAGATGCTGTTAGACGTGGATTCATTCACGTGGACTGGTAGCCTATATCTCACTTGATTTTCATAACAACATCTTTAAAAACAATGCAGGCCTAATAGGATATAGCCTAATATTAGCCTACGTTTCTGTTCTAGTTAATATATGCGAATATGTTGTCAATATTTACTTATATTGACAGCGTTAACGTTCAACAGAGTCGGGTGAATTTAATTTGACAGGGAAAGTTCAAATAGGGTCATGTAAAAAAAACAAAGTAATCGCTGAAGGTTATTATGTAGCAATCGTTAAAAAAAAAACAGTAAGAGTGCTGACGTATCAGGACGGAAACACGTGGGTAAACAGGAAGTGTGTTTGCATTTCGCGGGCACCGTGGAACGACGCGCTGGTGTTGTGGACAGAAATGGCGGGTAAGGGTGACCATTATAACTCTGACAGTTATTTGCAATGACAGTTTTGGGTTTGTATTTGCAGTGGCGATTCTGGAGCAGAGTGTAACGTTTTATGGTAACAGTGGGTTGATCCTTAGGCTTGCATCAGGGGGTTACGTAGTCTTCAAGCTAGCTTGTATGTAGCATAGCCACCACTGTTGCGACAAGCTAACGTTATTTACCTTGAGTTCGATGGCTTCACAAAGTTATAAACTAGGGACCTGAACCCAGGTCTGACAAGTTATTCTGACATTTCACCTCTTCTTACTTAGTCCACCTCTGTATCGTGCTTGGAATCGCGGATGTTGACATTTTGCTAACTGCTAACATGGGGTTCAGCATCTGTGTATAACGTTAGCGTTCCGTTATTCCACATTAGCCATGGCTAATTTGGCTTTGCCCTCGCCTAATTTGTGAACTGACTGTAATCACACAATGCCCTGTATATGCCGAGTTGTAGGTTAACTTCTTAGCTCCATTCGTCTGCTTAATTATTTCGAAAAGTCGTACTTTCTGACAGCGTTGCATAATGCAATGTTAGCTGGGTCTGTAGCTTACTCGCAAGTTGATGTAGTGCTGTCACAGCATGGATTAGCTCTTGATTAAACTAGCTAGGTGTCTAACAACAATAGTCAGGGATAATGTTAATACAACTCGAGATAGTCTCTACTTTAAGTATGTTTCAGTTACCTTTGTTTTTGTAACGACGATATGTATTCCACAGGTGTGAACGCAATGGAGAAGAAGTTGGCGGAGTACAAGTGCGATACCAACGAGGCCATAAGTTTGAAATTAGGTAAGCAGTAATGAACGTAGTTTGTGCAATGTATTGGTCGTCGTTAGTCTGGCCGCACTTGCTGAAATTATTTCCTTCTGTGGATTCAGTTCTGGTAAATGTTCAATGTTCTGTTATAGTTCGGTTTCCAGAGGAGATAGAGGACGAAAGCACAACATTCCACCCCGAATTCACCCACCAGCTCTATGGAGACGAGTGAGTTCTTCTTCATTCATCATTACAGTCTATGGTTCTTCCTTATACTATACTGCTTATATTAGAGTTGTTCAACTATTCAGTGTGCAACAAAAGATATAGTAGCTTGCCTATTAAAATGTTAGTCTTTTCTCTCTATGGTTTTGAGTATTAGTCCTCAAGTAATAGTCTTAAAATTATTAGTTGACAACATATTATATGATAATCTGACCTCTGGTTGGTGGAGTTATGCATAACATTGTGATTTTGGTAATTATTCTGGCAGGCTTAAGACCTGTTTTAATTGTCTGAAGATTACATGAACCATAAGTCTTAATCTGTACTAAGTGTCAGACATTGCACTTGTATTTTCACAGTGAAGTGGCTTTTGGGTACAAAGGACTTCAGATTCAACTGTACTATAGTGCCGGGAACTTGACTACACTCTTCAAAGTGAAATACTCCTCAAAGGTTACAGAGAAGTTTGAGTGTGTTGAGGTAATATGCTTAATCAAATTGTTTAATATGGTTGTCTTATTCTTGACATCACATCCACAGTGGGTTATGGGCTGCACTCACTCAAAACAAAACCACACCACATGGTTGTATAATTTGTTTATTGACATTATAAAACTAGTCTGATGAGCTAAAAGCATTACAGTCTGTAGTTGACGACAGCTGGATTGATTGCCCCTACAAATTACCAGCTGGGTCATATGAAAAAATGACCCAACTAAATGGCTAACTGTTAAGTGTTTCACTTATTTCATTCGTTGTCCATTGGGTTATCCTACGAAGCAAGTTAGACATACCTAAGCTATCCATTAGGGTGTCCTATGAAGCAAGTTCATATCTAAGCATATCAAGGCTACACAAAGCCTTAACCCGGGCTATTAAGTTAAGTGATCCTACAATAGCAATTATGTGTTAAATTTGTAAAACGAGGCTTTCAGCTTAGATCTGTGCATGTTGTCGGTGTTAGGGTGATGTTGGCCAATTTTGAAACGTTGAGATGCACACCTTTATTTAAAAAAAAACTGGGGCCATGACTGGGGCCATGACAGAATCTTATAGGGGATCTACACCAGGCAGGTAACTGAATCGTTCTATTCACGACGCGTTTGCTGCAGCACTTAATAATCACAATAACCAATGGAAGTAGCTACACCAGATGCGACAGTGGTGTGTATGTTGGGGAAAAAATAGACCAGTTTTATAAAATGTATTATACGTGTCGCCAACGGCCTGGTGTAGCTCCCCTGTTACACGTGAGAACTTTGTTTTTCAAGATAATTGATCAGTCAGTAGGCATGTGTTCGTTTTTTACCATCCCAAGGCCGAAGTGGCCACAATGTCAAGATTAAAATAGCAATGGGGGAATGGGCTGCATCTCTGAACGGAGTTGGCTGCTGTGCTTCACCCAGGTGTTAGTTGAGGTGAGGTCCCCATGCTTACCTGTAAAACGCTTTGGGTCCCTGCAAAAGTGATATGTAATGTTTTGTTGTTACTGTGTTTTGCCTCATGGAGAACTGAACACTTGTCACAACTTGTACACTTAGAAAGAATTTTAGTTCTTGCTCAGATGAAGCTGATTTACAGGTTCAGCCATGTTGATGTCAACAATGTTGACTTCCTCCATCCTCTGTGGTGTATAGAGGATCAGATTATATTGTCTTATTCCTTTTTTTATAATCAGTGTCTTATCACTTTCCATTCTCACAATGCAGAGACACATGTAGCGTAGAAGGTAGAAACACTAGAATGTAGTGTTCTGCTGACTGTTTGCCTAGATGTAATTACAGTGCATGAAAATGCACTGTACTGTTCTTCCTAGGCTTCAACTTCTTATTAGAGTGCATGAAAATGCACTCTACTGTTATGCTGTTTATTCTTATTACCGATATTATAGTCTTCAGTCACTTTTTGTGCGTTCAATTCAGCTTCAACCGTTCGACGTAGAAACTTCATTCAAACTGCGCTGCGTAGGTCTTACTTAGGTGACTTCAGCTATGTAATTTTCAACTTTGAAAACTTTATCGTTTAATTTATATGAATTTTTTAAAACATTTTTTCTCCCATAGACTTAACATTGGATTATGACATCACAATGAAGTCGTTGAGCAATTAGAATCTTAAGCCAGGTGTTCAAAGCCACCTGGCAGCAACTCTCTGTCTCAGGCTTTCTGACTCTCTTAAGACAACATATCCTGTTCAACTGTTTCCTCTGCCCACAACTGTTTCAAAATAAAAGTCCTCATCATTTTTGCATTTTCATGCACTCGTAATTTCCTTGGAATTACATCTCTAGTTATTCTTCTTCTAACGCACGCAATTCAGCATCAACCGCTTAACGTAGAAACTCCATTCAAACTATGTCGCGTAGGTCTTACTTACGCGATGTGTGCTTTGTATTTTTCAACTTTGTAACTTTTATACTTTTTAAACTATTAGTTAAAAACTATTACAATTTCCCCCATAGACTTAACATTGCTCATTATGACATCACGGCAGCAATTAGAATCTTATGCCAGGTGGCCGGCCACCTGGGCACCAACTGTCAGTTTCTCTGGCTTTAAGCATACAGTCTCTCTGAAGACTACATATCCTGTTACTGTTTCCTCTGTCCACAACTGTTTCAAAACAAAAGTCCTCACTGTAATAATACACTATTAAATCATTTAACCATTGAAACTACTCAACTATTGAACTGTTCAACCATTCCAACTGTCAGTTATCATCCACTATGCCTCCAGTCAACTACATGAAACCTCCATTTACCTAGCAACCAACATAGCAACCATTAAAATTAAGCGTTTATGACCGTTTCCATAGCAACCAACATGATTATACTGCAGTAACTTCTTGTTTCCTGATAGTGGCCACCATGGATATTCTAGCAACAAATGTTTCAAAATAAAAGTCCTCACTAGCAAGTTATCTAGTTAGCATGGTTAGCATAGTTAGCATAATTAGCATAGTTAGCATTTTTAGCATAACTGCAAAAAATCATCAACTAAGTTAGCTAATCAACCTGGTTAGCATTATTAGCAGATTTAGCATTGTTAGCATAGTTAGCATTTTTAGCATTACCGCTAGAAATCATCGGTTAAGTTAGTTAATCAACCTGGTTAGCATTGTTAGTAAAGTTAGCATTGCTAGCATAATTAGCATTTTTAACGTAACTGCTAGAAATCATTAGCTAAGTTAGCTAATCAACATTTTAACATGAATAGAATTCATTAGTTAAGTTAGAACTGGAATGTTTCATCTTTAAACTGTCTACCTTCACACTATCAACTCTCTGTAAACTATGCAACCACCATGTTTACCCTAGCTACACCTTAGTAACCATATCTACACTATCTATCTATTTTTGCATTTTCATGCACTGGTAATTCCTTGGAATTGCATTTCTAGTTATCCTTAAATATGCAAAGGCAATGTACAGACTAATTGTATGTTTTGTGCTCACTGAAGCCTTTGTCTGTAGAGTCTGGACTACACAGTCCTCAAAAGTGGTGTGTGCGTACTCGTATGTGATTATGCATGTACATGCGGTTGTGTGTGTGCGTGCACACACGCTGTGTTCATGTTTCCTGGCTGTGGTGCAGCTGGAGAAGGCTATTTGCTGAAGGGCTGGGCATAGTTCAATCTGCAGCTGCCTGTCTGTGAGGGGAGGCCCCAGTCAGAGATCAGCAGCACTCAGAGAGCAGAGCAGAGCAGGGTAAACACGCAGCCAGGGCCTGGGCCTGGTGGCCATGGCAGGGGGGAGCACAGGAGGGTTTGCACTCGCCTCGCCTCTCCTCTCCTCCGCTCTGCTCCCCCTGCTCCCTTCCCCTCCTCCCTGCTTGGCTGCCTTCCCCCCTCTATATCTGCACTGGTTCAAATACTCTCATGGAACAGAAGAGGGCATCAGACAGGTGGAAAGAGAGAGAGAGAACCAGAGCCAACACACTACCACTGGGCTTTCTCCTCTATATTGATTTATTGTGTTACTTGTTTATAGTTCCCCTGAGACTTTAAGTTAGAATGGTGTATATTAGTCATTATCACTGATCATTGGCACCGGAAGAAAATTAACTGTTCCATCCATAATATCACAAAGTGGGCAAACAAAAAAATATCAACAATTGGCGATGGCCATGAGAACGCCAGTCAAAATGGCATAATGGTCCAAAACAATAAAACTTGTTAAGACAAAAATGAAATCAAAGCGTTGAATTAGGGGTGCTTAGGCTTTTTTCATGAATTTTAAAGCAGATCTTTGTTTAAATCAAACAAGCTTTGTGTTTAGCATTATAACTGCCATTGTCAACTCCCATACTACAGATAATATCCCATTCCAAAATGGACAAAAAACTTCTGAAGGTGCATTGTGAGCTAATATCATCTTGGAATAATGGCCCCCTTTGTGGGAAGATTGTGCAATTTGTATGTGGCATGTAGGAGAGATCTCGGGCAATATGACTTGTTTGTCCTTGGCCTTTTATGTCCGTCCCTTATCCCTCTGCAACGCAGTTGAACAATTACAATGGTGAAGTGGCATTCAGCTGCAGGTGCATTACTTCCAGTTGGATATTAGCTGATGTCTGAAAGGAGGGGAATTAGCAGCGTGTTGCACTAGCCCTTTTGTAGGGCATTTTGTTCGGGCCTTCTTCATTTCCCTGTTTTGAATGGCGAGCAGCAAGGGTCTCTGCACAAAACTAATGCCTATCACACATGTAAATGGTGTGAAAGGGCTGCTTAGCAAGTTAATACAAAGTGTTCTCATGTCAATCCCGCTGGAAATGGATACAATGCAAACATTACAGCTGAACTCACGGCACATTCTGCTGGGTAAAAAAATTTCAAAGGGGGTGGCGGGGGCCGAGGCTTGGGCGGGGGAGGAGGGTGTCCATTGTCCATACGTCTCTTTGAATCGCCGGGGCAGATTCGTTTGATTGAGTTCACTCGCCAGGATTAGTGGAGAGGAGGCTATTATTGATGCCCGGGTTTTGTTAAGTTGAGATCAATTCATTAAATTTTATTGCCCAGTGAGAAGCAGAGATGCATTATTGTGGGGGACTTCATCAAATATTCATGGTTTAAGATAAGTAGTAAATGTATTGAATTAAGTGGTCTTTCACCAGGGGTGGAGGGGGGAGGGAGACCTCCGCCTCTGCTCAGCTGACAGTCTTAATTGCCTAATGGCTTCCCTTTCTGCCCCACAAAAATATGTATTCTTTCACTTTAATTCCACGTGCTCTGTGTCAGTCAGGCCGTGCAGTATACCCTAATGACCGAACAATGCTAACATATTCTGTTGCATGTCCTTTGTGATTGCATGTGCGGCCGTGCTTAGCAAGGGTACAGAAGTTGTGTCCGCGTCTCCCCTCCCAGACCGCCTGATTGCTACATTGATTGCTCTTTATAACGATGCCCATGGAACCTTGTGCAGCTTTGAATTTGCTGTGTCCCTTTCTTTCTTTCTTTCTTTCTTTCTTGCAGTCTTTCTTTTTCTAACAAGTGCCTCTTCTCGTTTTAAATAAGTGGCCATGATTAGACCTATTGTGTTAATTATCTTTAAGGGTTGTTCTTTGCCTTGGCTTGCCATGGGATATTCAGCAGCAGTTCCTGGCCGAGGTTTGATCAGAGTCTCTTATCGCCACCATTGGGCATCCCTAGGCCATGGGTGCTGATCTACTAATGCTAAAATCACTCAAAATCAACTTTTTTTTCCTTTTTTTTTTTCTGTCTTTGGAACTAATTGTGTTTTCAAGGAAAGTAAAAATAACCTTTTGCTTGTGTGTGTCTTTCTGGTGTGTGTGTGTGTGTGTGTTTCTAGCCTGATGACGTGGAAGGAAAGATCCGTGAGATCATCCCACAGGGTTTCTGTGGCAATACGGACGACTTCATCTCGCTGCTGGAGAAAGAGGCCAACTTCACGCCCTTTGGCACCCTGATCCACACATACAGCCTTCACAACGAGGAGGCCGGCGAGGACCTCACCTATCAGATCCATAAAGTAGGTCCCCAGTGTGCCGTTTGAATGCCTGCTGCCCTCAGACACGGTGCTAATGTGGTACAACGAATGCTTTTAGCCGCTGCTCTCAACCTTCTCATCTGCTAGGCTGCACACAGTCGGTAACTAAATCAGTCTGGTCAGACCACGTGTTGATTATGCTGTAATGGTACGATAAACATGTCATTTATGTCGTAGAGGCCAGATTTGAAAGAAGGTCAACATTTCCACTGGGTTTCCAAAAGGTCCTCTTCTAGTTGTCACCATTTTGGCTTTATTTTTCATTATTCCATTCTCTGTGATGCTGGGAAGCCCAAGCACAGATGGCCCATCGCTCACTTCCCCCCTGTCCATAGAAAGGGGGCACACGTAGATATGTTTCATATTCTCAGCAGTATGGATGTAGGAGGTAGTACAGGAATCTTGAGAATAGCAACAAAAGAACTTCCCTCATGAACGCAGAACGGAGTCGGCTTCAGTTTAATGAGGTTGTAGCCACAAAACAGAATTGGAATTATGTGCATTCCACACAGTGGAATTTTGGTTGCTCATAGAAGCCTAGTACAGCAACTCCCTGTTACTTTCAGGCAGTTTTACATAGCTCGCATTATACCTAACACTATTATTAAAAGCATGCGGTGAAGTTTGCAGTGCCATGATGCTGATTGTGGAGTCCTATTGCAGGGCCTCTGCCCTGGTGTGTGCTGGAGATGGTAATGGATCCGATGCTGCTCTGTGTGTGGCTTCTCCCCGCAGGTGGAGCTGTCCAGCCCTGGCTTCCGCGAGTACCACGAGCGGCTGCAGACCTTTCTCATGTGGTTCATCGAGACGGCCAGCTTCATCGACGTGGACGATGACCGCTGGGACTTCTTCCTGGTGTGGGTATCTCCTCCAGGCCACAGACACACAGGCTCCCCTCAGCCCACCCCATGCCACCCCCCACATTCCCTGGACAGGGCCCAGTGGCCCTCTTTGTGGTGCTGCCGCCCAATTACCAGGCCGCTTTAATTACCCCTCCCCCTCCTCCGCTTAGAGGTGAATTGTTGATCTGCTGAGAGCACCCCCTTTTGTGCCCCAGCCACTTTTCATTTTTTTGGCCCATTTTTGTCTGGGCCGCGAGCTGAATTGAATACTGTTGTCTTTTGAAACACTGAATGGAATCTCAAACAGTAAAAAGAGCCTCTGCTAGTGTTTTCTTTTGCTTGGCACCTATTAATCTGGACAATGGACAAATGGACTGAAGTGATTTGGAGAGGCTAGACACCCCCGCCTCCTTCCTCCCCATCCCCCTCCACCTCCCTCCCCCCATCCACCCCATCCTATCCTAAGTTGCAGTGCTCCAATTAAGTACATAATGCATTCAGCCCATAGCAGGTGTACCAATTGGGTCTGCTAGCTTGCAGCATGCTGACACTGAAAACCGGGGCAGTAGAATGGGGGTGGGTGGGCTTGTGAGGGCTGGGGGGGGTAAAATGGACTCCACATGGGCAGTGTGCCTGTAATTGACCTGCTTTGCCTGTGTGTTTCATCTGCAGATTTGAGAAGTACAATAAGGACGGGGAGACTCTCTTCGCGACTGTTGGCTACATGACAGTTTATAATTACTATGTGTACCCAGACAAAACCCGACCACGTGTAAGGTAATTGCCCGGGAAGCACGTGCCTTCTTCTTTTGTGCTGTACAAGGGAGAAAGGGAAGAGAAAATTATACATTTCTGTCTTCCTTGTCCTGAAATGTCCCAAATTACTGGCTTATGTATCCAATAAACCAGCCTGGTTTTGTTACGGCAAGGGTGATCAGCATCCTTATTTAAAAAATAATAAAACAAGTAGTGTTGTTTTTTCCTGCACTGGCTATGATCCATTGATAGGCATGCAATTGTAACTTTTCATTAAGTCTACTACCGTTGAATGAATGAATTGAGTGTGGCCTTTGATGATAATTGAATAGGTTTGCCCCACAGCATGTTGTCTGTATTGCCACACACACACACACACACACACACACATACATCCATACACAGACACACACACACTTGATATGGATAAAAAGCAAACTAGTCATCAGCTTTGCACTGTTAAAAACCTTGTTCTGTCTTTAAGTGATGTGTATGAGTTAGCAGGCACTGGGCACTGGGATCCCTTGCGCTTCACTTCTTTCTGTTTTTACGGCCCGATGTTTAGCTGCCGTGAGGCTGTTAGAGTACCCAGACAAACCCAAGTGTGGCCCATCAGTGCTGGAGTGTAGTGGACCGGTGCTCTGGAGCAGAGGTCAGGAAGGCTGCGCTTTCATGTCTTTGTGTGTGTGTGTGTGTGTGTCTCCTCTGTGAACAGCCAAATGCTGATCCTGCCCCCGTTCCAGGGAGAGGGCCACGGAGCCCAGCTGCTGGAGACCGTGCACCGGTTCTACTGCAACTCCTCTAAAGTACAGGACATCACAGGCAAGTGGAGTGTGTGTGTGTGTGTGTGTTTGTGTGTGTGTGTGTGTGTTTTATGAGAGAAAGAGACTTGGAGACTAAGAAATAGTGTTCCTATACACTAATCCAGCGAAACACGGAAGTAACGCAGCGCCGCCATTACTGCGTGGCTGGCTGCTAAGAAATTAGCCCGTTGGTTCCATAGGCGCCTGTTGCAGAGGTTAGCTGTAATTAATACACGTCTTAATACCTTATGTTGTTAATAAATTGCCTTCATCGGTAAGTTTTGGCCACAGTCTGACATCATTTACCCAATGTTCCCCTTCACCTGACATTTTCTGTCATGAGCAGGATCTCTTGTTAGACATTCTCTGACAGGATGCTTTCATTGAAAAGCACAGGCAAGTGTCACTCCTCACACTCCGCAGGCACGCAGTATTGGCGATATTCAAGATGGCAGCGCCCATAAAGTTCGCGCTGGATTAGTGTATAGTGTATTAGTGTATAGTAGTAGTCTTTTTTGTGAGTTAAGAAACATCTCTAACATGCCAGTTGTGAAACAGTTTTCTCCTTCACTTTTCTCGCCCAGTCAGACGCACGCAGCAGCACTGAGCTGCAAAGACAGCAGTGTTCATGTATATATAAGCCCCCCCCCCCCATCTGGCTGAAAGAGGGTGCGGGGTTGTGCTGGAGGTTTCCTGTAGCGGGGCACTTGTTGACCGTAGAATTAGGCCCTCGTCAGCCCCGCTCAGCACAGCGCTCTCAGGCGAGAGCCGGAGTGGGGGTCGGAGGGATGTAAATTGCGAGCTCGTTTCCAGCGCAAATGTGCTTGCCACATGCTGACACAATCACACTCTCAACAATGGCGCAATTATTAATTTTTTTCCCCCTCTCCCTCCTTGCGTCAGGAGCCAGTGCGGCCGAATTAGCCTTCAGCAAGACTTAAAAAGCACCGAGTGGCTGTGTCCCTTCCCCAGCTCGTATCAAAAGGAAGCTTTTCAAAAGGACCAACCTTTACCTAGTTTCCCCTCCTTTCTCTAACTGTCTGTGCTAAAGACGTGGATGTTTTGCATGATACAGAAAGCTCAGCTGTGCCAATTGGGCCGAGTACAGTGTTTCTCTTGTCCCCTTTGCAGCCGAGGACCCGTCAGAGAGCTACGTGAAGCTGCGCGACTTTGTCCTGGTCAAGCTGTGCCAGACGCTGGCGTCCTTCTCCACCGACAAACTCTCCCTGGGCTTCAGCGAGGACATGGCCACCGAGGCTCAGGAGAAGTTAAAGATAAACAAGGTAGTTTACCGCAGGGAACACACACACACACACACATACACACACACTCAAACAACACAACACAACAAGGCAGACAAAGCCCAAAAGTTGTTGGATCTGTGAAAAGTACTTTTTTAGCTCTTTATTTGATTTTATTTGATTCTTTTCCTTGCCTGTTCTGCATGCCGTGTCCCCATTCTCTGCTGGACCTGCATAATCCCATGGCCATTAGAGCAGGAAGCCCACCCCGTGAATTCACCTTAAAGTGGCCTCCGTCCGCGTGCGCTTCTCTCTCCCCTCTCAGGGCACTATTTAGCAGCCCCAATTATATCACAGGTTTCTCGCCTCCCTCTTGCTTCTTGGTGATTATCACAGCCTGATGTCCGTAACATGGCAGGATAAAGTGAATGTATTTTGTGTGTGTGTGTGTGTGTGTGTGTGTGTGTGTGTGTGTGTGTGTGTGTGTGTGTGTGTGTGTGTGTGTGTGTGTGTGTGTGTGTGTGTGTGTGTGTGTGTGTGTGTGTGTGTGTGTGTGTGTGTGTGTGTGTGTGTGTGTGTGTGTGTGTGTGTGTGTGTGTGTGTGTGTGTGTGTGTGTGTGTGTGTGTGTGTGTTCCATACTGCTGCTGCCCACACACCTTTTGCATTTTATGCTCATGAACATTTCTGTGGCTGCATTTCCTTTTCCCGTTTAGAAACATGCCAGACGGGTGTATGAAATCTTGCGTTTGCGAGCAACGGACATGAGCATCGAGGAGAAGGCCAAAGCATTCCGACTGGAGGTCAAGAAACGGTTATTTGGGCCCTACAAGGTATGTGCTGATCAGCTATGCGCTCCGTTTCTCCTACGGCTTTACCTTCTGATCCCGTGTTGTCGGAGAAACACAAGTAGCTGAATGTACACAACCTGAATTATGGTCGTCATATGTCCGTAAAAGCCTCGGTACAGAAACATCAGCTACTGTGAACTAACTGGAGAGAATGTTCTCATGGTTTTGGGTAGTGTTTCTGAGAGTAAGATAACATTTGAATACACAGATTACTCATGTACTTCTATATCCTATAAGGAAAAGGGTTGCCCTATACAGATGCAGTTTCCATTGTTCCGTTGTGTCAGGGTCCCTGTTTGGCTCCAGATCCTGCTCTGTGCTGCTGGGCCTCTGCTCCAGCCTAGCAGCTTCCAAACGTGTGCAGACACTAATTGCTCTGTGTGGATTTATCTCATTTAAAGAAGTAAATTATTCATCCCTCCCCTCCAATGGGAGAAACCTGGTGGAGGGCTGCGGCTGTAGTCTTGGCTGCACAATGGGTCACACCAGGAGGCTGTTGATGCTCCCAAGGGACTTGTTTCCATTCAGGCCAGGGCCATTATTTAGGATTTGCATCTCATTGCGCTAAGTAATTTACAGGGAGGAATGTGTCTGCCAGTCCAGTCCAGCCCAGCGCAGGCCACCCTCCCCATGCTGCCAGTGGGGAGAACCTGAGCAACAAGTCCCCTGATAATCACCACGCCACACCACGCCGCTCTGCTGCCAGCACAGCACACCTCCTAGCCTGGAGCTGCACTTCACTTACAGCTACAGCTGTTATCTCTGCTTACATTTTGGTTTGGTTGTCGTGCTCTCATAGATATTTTTATTTTTATTATTATGATATTATTTAAAGCGGTTTTATTATGGCTTAGGCCAATGCTGTGTCTATTTACACAATGCAGGGTATTTTTTCCCCCCAGGATGATGATTTTGTAACTTTGATGTGCTCAACCAGATTTCCACTGCCTGTGAATTCTTTCCTTTTGTCTGCAGTGTAGCCACTGACCGTATTTTAACGTCTCCAGTATAAACTGAGCAATCTGCAGCATAGTTGTGCTCTTTGAGAAACTTAAACATTTAGTCCCAAAAATTCAACATGTGGTCCTTCTCTGACGACTCTCTCCGAGCAACATATCAGGTCGACACTAACCAGTGGAGAATTGTTGACAGCAGCCTAACCACATTTTGAAAAGCAAGGGGGAAAAAGTGGGGCTGCGGGATGTGGGGGGTGGGATGGAGGAGGAAGTTGGAATTGCCTGGGAGAGCAGAGCGGAGGATCTGGTGGCCAGATGCAGCTTTTTCTCTGAGGGAGGTTTGGCCAGTAGTTGGATGCTACAGCTCCCCTTTCTTTGTGAATGTGTTGGCGATTACATGTTTCCACCGTGTGTGTGTGTGTGTGTGTGTGTGTGTGTGTGTGTGTGTGTGTGTGTGTGTGTGTGTGTGTGTGTGTGTGTGTGTGTGTGTGTGTGTGTGTGTGTGTGTGTGTGTGTGTGTGTGTGTGTGTGTGTGTGTGTGTGTGTGTGTGTGTGTGTGTGTGTGTGTGTGTGTGTGTGTGTGTGTGTGTGTGTGTGTGTGTGTCTTTTGCATGTACTGCTGTGGGACGTACGAGTGAGGAATCTTGGTCCATAGCCAAAGCCTTTCAGCACTCTTGCCGACTCAATTACAGTGTTCCCCACGTCACCTTTCTCTTTCTCTCACACACACACTCTTTCTTTCTCTCTCTCTCTTTACCTCTCCCTCTCTCTCTCTCTCTCACACACATACACACACTCTTTCTCTCTCTCTGTCTCTCACTCTTTCTATTCTCTTCTCTCTTTCCCTCTGTGTCTCTTTCTTTCTTTCTTTCTTTCTCTCTCTCTCTCTCCTCTTCTCTCTCCCTCTCTCTCTGTCTGTCTGTCTCTCTCTGGGGTAGCCCAAAGCTCTAATGAAATACAGTGAAGTCTGACTGCTGCTGGTGGAGGAAGGCTTCCATTTGTTTTTGCCCAACATTAGCATCATGGGTGAATTTATAGTAAACATTATTTGTGTTGTTCCTGTGTAGCCATTGATGTTTTCGATTTGTATCTCTGAAGTCTAACGTGTGTGTGTGTGTGTGTGTGTGTGTGTGTGTCTCTGTGTCTCTGTGTGTGCATGCAGAAAAACCAGAGAGAGCTGACCAAAATGAGGAAGTGTCTGCGGCCAGAAGAGCTGGCGTCCCAGGTGAACCAGATGGACACCCAGCTGCAGCACGAGGAGCTGGAGCGCAGCTACCAGGAAGTGCTCGGGGATTACCGCAGGATCATCGAACGGCTAGCACGGGCCTAATACACGTACTCACACACTCACACACTCACACACACACACACACACACACACACACACACACACACACACACACACACACACTCACACCTTTATGTTCTCTACTCAATGATTATGACGAGAGTGTGTATGTGTGCGTGTATGTATCAGTGGACTCGCTCCCTACAGCGGGAGAGGACTTTCCCCATGTCCCACATGTCGTCATTCGCTGCGTGACATTTTTGTGATTGGTACATCATCTACAGGTCATAGTCAGACATCATAGACATCTCAGCCCTCTCAGGATTTAAAATAAAAAGAGACAAATTTACTTTTTGTATGTGAGAACCAGTATTTCTTTTTCAGAATATATGTGGTGAAGGTCTTTTCCTCTCTTGTGAAGACGAGTAGATTTTGAAGCACTTCATATTGAAAATAAAATGTTTTGTACATTCCTCTGTGATGGTGTCTTTTTCAGCCATTTTCAAGACTATTGGAAAAACGACAAGTTGTCATGTATCGCAGCTGGCGTCTAAGAGCATGAGGTTCTCTGGTCCTCGTGTAACTGAATTAAGGCATTACACCCCCTCCACAGTTACGCTCATCCCCAACACGCTGTGCCATTAATGTTTGATCAGGAGATGCTGAGCTAAGGGTCAGTGCCCTGGTGCCCTAAAAACTTTTCCATATTGGTCGGCATGGGTTAAAAAACAAGCATATCCCAATGGCAATGCCAAGATCTATTAGGCCAGATGAATGATCATCTAGTTTAGTAAGCCATAGTGAACTAAATCAATTTACATTACAATTTCTTTTTGTGCACCCTCTTGTGGCTAATGTAACTTCTGATTGCGCAGTGTTGAGTGTTTCACTAATGACCGTTATGCCTATCAATTTAAAACCTCTTTGCCATTGCACAGTCCACTTACACGGATCATTGTGATGAATAACCATCTCTGCTGGTACTTTTACACATTGCAGTTAAAAAATTAAGGTCTCTGGGTTAATTTTCATTTTTCCTCCTCTTCAGATGTAACACGGAGAACCCAGAATACTTGACCATGTCTCGTATTAATTGAATCCACTTATGTCCCGCTGGCCTCTCCTGCCTTCGCTGGCTTTATTCCTTTGTTGTGGAGCAGCTCTTTAAATTGAGGAACTGTTACAGACTATTGCGAGAGCTATTTTTATTTATTTATTTTTGTATTAATATTCTGGCATTGCCCTTGTAAATCAGAAGAATGTAGAACTTTTGCTGTCCTTCACTTGTCCCCATGTACAGTGCCTATAGAAAGTAATCATACCCTTTTGAAATAGTTACTTTGTCTTACAGGCTGAAATCAAAACCCATTTTAAAAAAAAATCTTTTCCAGTTTTATCTACAAATTTAGCAGTACAACATCAAAATAACGAAAAAAAAGTCAACAGTTCTGAAAATTAATAAAAAAGTAGAAAATCACCGCTCATCCGTGTGAGGTGCAGGATTAAGAGTGACTGGATATTTTAAAGAAGAATACCCCCCCCCCCCAGGATTAAGAGTGACTGGATATTTTAAAGAAGAATCCGCACACTTCAAGTCTTTGTGCAAAAATAGCTTTACTGATACTGACTTGCTAGCTTTCGGTCGTTAGACCTTCATCAGGCAGAGTCCTAACGACCGAAAGCTAGCAAGTCAGTATCAGTAAAGCTATTTTTGCACAAAGACTTGAAGTGTGCGGATTCTTCTTTAAAAAATGAAAATGAATAAAAAAAATAATAAAAACTAGAATAACAGGGTTGGAAAAGTCATCATACCCCTGACTTAATACTTGGTAGAGCTTCCTTTTGCTTTCATTACAGCCATCAATCTGTTAGGATGTCTCTATTATAGCTTTGCACGCCTAGATTGGGGAATATTTGGGTTAAAAATGGGTTAAAGGCGCAGGTTACTTGCTCTCCATGTGTGTGTGCTTGTGATGTAGGCCTAGCCTAAGCAATCTTGGCGCAGTATAAAAACAGTTAGAGCCTACAATTTTATGCTAGCAGTAGAGGTGTTGGGCCTACAATGTCACTTTGGGTAGCGAGGGGGAGAGGTAATCTGATTCCATTTCGAACTGAAAAATCAACAACCTTGAAGCGGCATCCTCTTCAATCAGCATTAATATCAGTAGATTACATGATTCATTATTTTGTACATAGGCCCAGGGGACTGGTATCATCAAGTAGGCCTATACTAAGTAATTTAGGTTTAAATTATGTACACTCTCAAACCAATTTGTTGGAAACGACACACTGTGTTCGCCCTATCTGAAAAAGTTATTTTCAACCCATATTGTGTAACACATAACAAAAGCAATGTGTTGGAAGCAACACAAACTGTTGTCCATATCTGGGGGGTATTCCAAGTATGTGGTTTAGTGGTTTTGGTTGGAGAATGAAGTCGTACAGCTCATCTATTAGGAGGTTTACCACTTACTCAGAGATAACTTACTCAGGTTTGTCACTAAACCACGTCCTTGGAATACCCCCGGACACAGATGGGTTAAAAACAATATAAGTTTAGCTATTTTCAGCTCTTATTCAGTAACAAATAACAAAAGCAATGTGTTGGAAATAACGCAAACTGTGTTGTCCTTATCTGGATACAGAGGTGTGTTGTTTTCAACACATTCATTTTAAGAGTGTCGTCGTCACTCCATGCTATGTGCTCTGTATATTTTTATAATTGCCAATCACTTCCCTGTAGTGACAATAAAATGAAATGCAATTTATGAACCAAATCAAATTAGCAGAATTGAATCCAACAGAAGTAAGCTTGTGAACGATTCCCAACAAGGTGTGAGTGGGACATTGTCACATAATGACAGAACTCGGCGAAAAATGATTTTGTGCTTAAATTGTCCCTAGGGACTAAAATGTACTATTGTTGGGTACTCTGGGGTTAAAAGCGTAATCTGTGATTCAGATTCAGTTTATTTTTTGCTCACTTCAGTTAGTTTGCTCATTCTGGCCCTCTAACTGGCCATGCTGTGTGCCCAGGCAGCAAACAAACATTGTGGCCCAGACCAGACTGTAAACGATTCTGGCCGCATCATCAAGGGCACTGGATGTTTAACCTGCTGTAGATATCAATGACTAGTCTGAAGACCTCAGTCATTTGCATTTGGTGAATTTTCTTTTTTGTGTGAATTTCTTAATGTATTTCGTCCAACCAATGCCTAAAAAAAGTAATTTTTTATGGGTTAACGGAGGTTATATTGTAGGAAAATGGAGTGCGGTGGATATGCTGATTGCTCTACTCTTTGTCATGCAGTAATGAGGAACTGCTCTGTAATTTCACAATTTGCACACATTTGTGTCATCAGCCAAAGAGTGGCGTGGGCCTGGTGATAACCTGTTGTTAGTGATGAGTGAAGTCCTCCCATGGCCAGCGTGTGGATGCTGCGCGAGGCAAAGGGCTGTGTATTACACACCCATGGGTTCGCATTTGATCCCCAGTCATGAAGTGTGTTAAAACAGTCTTCAGAGAGCTTCTCAGATGGAAAATAACCGTGTTTAGAGAAGAATCACTCAGACCCTTCAGCAAACTATAATATTGCCGTCGTCTATTGTGGGGTACTCTCTCTCTGCAGTCACTGAACCATTCAGACCCGCAGAGAATTGAAATCACGAGGGGAGCATACCTGTCCTGTTTTCTGCTCATCCTTAGCCATTTAGTGGAGACTCACCAGTAGAGCGCTGTGGTGTGTGTGTGTGTGTGTGTTTTTCCTTTGGCCATTCAAGGGACAAATGCCTGTCCATCACATGTAGTCGGAGCCAACCGGAGAGGGAAGGAAGGGAGGTTAAATTATAGGGGTCTCAGCGCTTGGCCTTTCACGGCTTGCCTTCCAGGCTCCTGGCATATTTTTCATCTCTCCCATCACAGGCCCATCTTTTTATAGCTCTTCCAGCACTCCATTTGATTGTAAATAGCCGTCCTCTCTGCCTCTGCTGGCTGGAGCAGGCCCTCCTGAAACGCCAAGGCAGATCAGGGGGAGATTAAGCCCCAATTGGGTCTCATCACGGGTGTCCTGTGGCCACGGCCACGTTTTGAAGCTGGGCTCCCTGGCTGGATTCTCCTGTTTCACTCGCTGGCATGGCCGTCCCGCGCTACTGTTACCTGATGGCGCCTTTTCATCCCGCTGCTGAGACAGGCCGGGGAGCCTGGACCCCAGCCCAGCCGCACGGGAGGAGTCCGCCCGCCCGCGCGATACCTGAGCCGAGGAATCCCGACGTCTTAGTCCCTGGATTCCCAGGAGAGTTGAAAGCGAAGCCCACCGGAGACCCCCGCCCCCTCCTCCCATCCCCTCCTTGTCCGTGCCCCCTCCTCTGCGCTCCTTATGTTCCTGGCCCCATTGTTGCCTCCCTGCTCCCTCACATACCTTGGGGACACTGGCCCCACTCACCCTCCTTGAAACGGAGCCCTTTTCCCTTTCTCCTCTGAATGAGGCCTCTTTTAGATAATATTTGACACACTGACAAGCTGAACCAAAACACTGTTCAAGAAACTAGGTTTGACATCTTTTAATTGCGCACGCCAGCAAAAGACTGATTGCTGTTGTTGAACTGGTGGAGATCCTTAAGCTGATATGGCAGTGCACTTAAGCAGAGACCTGGGGAGGGCGCTGGGGCAGATAGGCCGTCGGGAGACCTCTGGAGACGGAGACCTGTGTGTAAACATCACACGGACTCTCACCCTGGAGGAAGTGTCAACACAGGTGCTTATGTCCTCTAGTCAGCAAAGGGTATGGCACCTGTCGGATTCCAAGTAGACTCGAGATAAATAGGATCAGTTTTCTATAGTGTATCATTTGGGCAACAAACTTAAGAATTAATTTGAAATGTTCTTGAACCAAAATAATGCTATAAAAAAATAATTGCATGTGTTATAATATATATATAGCCTATATATATATATATATATATATATATATATAAAAATTACAACATCTTTATTACTAGGTGCAAAAAGGTATTTCATTTGTAGCACATTTTTGGATTACTTCTAAAATATATTTTATAAAAATAGAAAGATAACAATCCTGCCCAGTCCAAGCCCACTGTAATAACAGTTTAAACATGTTGTTTTGAAACACAGAGTGACATTGCTTTCCAAAGCAGTGGTGTGTGCATTTGGCTTGGTTATAGTGATTGGCAGTGATTGAATGGTTCCACTGCAGGCTTTGTTATTCTTTGTCACAAGTGATGTATGTAGGTAGTGCTGAAAATGTAAACAAGCCTTTCCTGTATCACAGCTCGATAAAGATCCAGTTTCAGACTCCAAAGCAGACTTTGTCTCAACTCGGCAGCGCGGCCCCGGTGAAATATGTACGTTCTTTGTCATCCTCATCCGCTGTGTTCATTTGTAATGCCTTTCCACCTTGTTTTAATGCTCGGCTTTTTAAATCGACTTGAACAAATGCTAATGGCCAGGCGCTATTAGATTGAGCATGTGTGGCCTTTAATGCCTTGAAACTGACTACATTTGGCTTTAATTTACCTTAGGAAGCGCACAGCGCCATGTGGCCGTATAAACAATCGCGGGAAGTGTGGGCTGAAAAATTAGACATGATATTCCGAGCCCAGGAAGACGAGCCTCTCTGACACAAAGCGATCCATCAAGACTGACCGTGGTCCTGAGCACAGGCATCCATCTTTGAAATGAGCCATGTGGTGGAGGTAGAGGAGCATGGGGTAGCCCAATGTACTTTTCTAATTAAGACGGCAGCATTAGGTCATAATGTGTGCTGGGGGGGGCTGCTGGGCCTGTGGGAGGGGAGGCTGCAGAGAGTCGGCTGCGGTGATAGCATCGCCCCAGCGAGACAGGAAGACGCTGGGTAATCTTGTCAGGTGGAAGATCTGTGCTGAGGGGCTGTGCACAGACTACCGTACTGTAGGCCTCGCACCAAACAGTGATATTAAAGGGGAAGTTACTGTGTCACAGTGCTTTGAATCATTTGAGCTTTTTCCCTTTCATTCCGTTTAGCGACTTGAGACTTAAGGTTTTCATCACCGATTTGTTAATCTGATTCAGTGTCATATGTAATAGGCCAGTTTTGAGCATTACAGTATTACAGCTGAGACCATAATCTAGTAGCACTTAACTGGGAAATAAGTCTTGTTGTGACATGCCTCATGTTTTCCATCTGAAAGTTTTAACAAATTGCTTTTAAAATACGCCGGGAGAGCCTGATCTCCAGAGATTTGAGTAAATGTGCACTTCATCTGATTGAGTTTGTAAATACAGCCCACTTATAACACAAGATGGCAGTAATATGGCAGTTCTGTCTGTTGACTTCAGTTTCTGTTTTTCTCATGTCTTGAAGTGCTGATTTTGACTGGGAGCCCGAACCACAAGACGCCATTAAGATATTGGCTTTGGTTGGGTAGAGTGTGGGGGTTGAGGGGCAAACTACAGGCTGAATGAATGTTTTCCATGAAGTGCTGAGTAATATCGAACGTTGGGGGGAGACCAGGGGTGCGGAGAACCATCGAAGGAGTCGTTTTACACAGGGACAGAGCCGCTCAGTGTAAACAGCGTGAAGGCACACACACACACACACACACACACTTCAGAAAAAAAAAAATCCGAAACACAAGTACAAAGTCCCCTCTCTAATCCGGAGGCTCTGGGATTCCATATGCCCCGACATGAAAAATATTGAAAGTGAGACGGCCAATTCCACGTGCCAATCATGACTGGAGAGAAATAGTCACTCCAAGTTTCCCCGAACTACTTTGAAGCGGCCCGAGGTTGTGTTTTGTTTTCAGGGCATATCCAAACTTAGTAAGTAAATAGGAATGTTGCATATGCTGGGAGGAGACATGCTGAAATGTACCAGATGCCATGTGCTAATTAGGGCCAAGTATTCCCCCGGCGCGCTGTGTGTGAGAAACCATAATGCACGGCTGCTCAACCTTTTGGACCTGCCGAGCATGGAAGCCCAGAGTGTTTATATTCCAAACACTCAGATATAACAAACACTTCTTTGTTATTTGCTTTTGGGCCAAGATTGTTATTCTAAAGCTGAAGTTTGTCCTTTTACCGCTCTCTCCGTGGCTCTCGTTGTCCGCATGGCCCCGGGCAGTGAGGGACGCGCAGCCTGCTCAGCCTCAGAATGCTGGGGCCTGTGGTTCTTTTCTATTAACACAACTCTCTCCTTCTGTCCTCCCTCACCCTTTCCCACACAAGCTGTCCATCTACCTCACGTCCTCTTCATCCCTCTCACAACCCCCATCTTCCTCTCTCTCTCTCTCTCTCTCTCTCCCTCCCTCCCTCTCTCTCTCTCTCTCTCTCTCCATCATGCCATTTCTCTGTGAGCAGGGCAGTGACTGTGTCTGCCCAAGAGGAGCAGGGGAGCGTCCACTCCACTCGTGTCCAGTGCAGGAGGCCACAGAGAGCCGGTGCGGCCGCTCCGCCACTTTGTGTCTTAGCAGGACGCCTCCAAGCAGCCACTTTCCTCCTCCGCCCCGGCCCGGAGCGTCCAGCAGCATGTGGGCCGAGCCCAGCCCGCCGCACCGCGCCGGCCGTAATTAAGAGCGCCGACCGCCGGACCCCTCGGAGGCGAGAGAGGGGACGGGGGGGGACGAGGGCCGCCCCCGCCGCTGGGCTTTTGTGAGCAGAGAGCGGCGTAATGCAGCCAGCTGGCGGGGACTCTGCAGCCATGCTCTAAAGAGAGGGCTGGAGGGAGCCGGTGCAATCGCCCACCCTCCTCTCACATCTCTCAGCCGCACACCTTCTCATACCTCGGAGGTGGACTTGGTCTTCCGCTGAACTCCGTGGCCTCCAGTCACTGGTTCAGCTGGTTGCTGGGTGACTCAGTGGAGGAGGACTGCAGCATTTGTCTTTATTCCGGGTTATTTTTTTTGATCTTCTTGTGAGCTAATTTGGTGTGTGGCTAGCAGTCAGTAGGGCTCTGCAGATGATGAGAGACAAGTAGATGATGTGGGATTTGTAGAATATGGACCAGCAGAGGTGGGTACAAGGATACTGACATCTGAAAATAAAATGAATTGGGACACTATTGCACTAATAACATAGGAAACCATATGACAACTGAAAAAGCAAATAAACCATCCTTCAAACATAGTCCTGAAGAAATAGTCTCAGAAAAGGCTTCACAGCAGCCTTCACCACCCCCCCTCATCACCCCCCAGCTCAGATGCACTGTTTCTGTTGCCGCCCCCCTCCTCCTCCTCCTCCTCCTCCTCCTCCTCCTCATCTGTTGGCTCTCAGCGCGCTCTGGTGTGAAACCCAACGAGGGTGAGATTTGCAATGATTGCATTGATCAGTTCCACATGTTGTCATTGTCAATTAGGCGGCCGTGCACTTGATCTTTATTTATTTTCCCTCCGCAGGTGTCCTTGCTGGGAGCGTCTCACACACCACCTCCATGACCACGCACACCTAACAGTTCAGAGGTGACCTCGACCGTCAAGCAACTCAGGGGGTGGTGTGTGTGTGTGTGTGTGTGTGGGGGGGAGGCCTGGTCTACGAATGCGCCACAGATCAATCTTAAGCCCTAGGGGTGGTGGGGGGTGGGGAGAGGAAGCGGGGTGAGGGCTGGCAGGAAGTGAAAGGGAGACCTCTGAGGGCGCTGCCACCCACGGACCCCCTCGCACGGCCTCAGCGCGCTGCAGCTGAGTGGAGCACGGAGCGGAGCGGGGCGGGGCGGGTGAGTGAGTGTGGGCCGGGTGCGGGGCGGGGCGGCCTGGCTCCTGTCCAGGCTCCAGAGCTGTGTGATGGGGAGGGTCACGCCGTGCCTGACCTGAGCCCTGCATGCTGAATGTTGTTATTATTAGAGTGCTGTGCCCCCCGGGCTCGCGCCGCCCCGGTCCGGGAGGAAGCGCTGGGATCTGGACTGGCTCTGGAGCTGGAGCTGGAGCTGGGCAACAGCTGTGTGCAGGTTAGGGGGGCCGCCAGGGCCCCACACACCCCACCCGCCTCCCCAGCCCTCCCCCCAGAGCAGAGGGGGAAGCCTGCACAGATTAGACAGGAGGTAGAGCTCTGCACCAGGTCCTCATGTTCCACTGCAGCCAGGCCAAGTGCTCAGCACAAGTCTACTCAGGCTCTCTGCTCTGCACCCTGCCCCTCACACTCACCGCATTATCATTTACAAATCTGACACATACAACTCACTTACTAGTCTAGTCGCACCGTCTGGCATTTAGTCTGACTACTCACCATAATGTGGGGTCTGTCAATATTTTAAATATATATATAGTTTTATTAGCCTAAAAAAACAACATCTCTTTTTAACTCATTGAGATTGCGGAATGATTTAGAAATGTGATCTGGGCTGGGCTTGTGATGTGGAAAGCACCTTGATAACCGTGCTATCTTGATTCGGCCTGTTCTTGGCAGCTCTGTAATGGGCGGTTGTGGCTGCTGCTGCCGCTGGAGCGGCTCGACTGTGTAAATAGGCCTGGAAATTGCGCCTGGCCTTTGGCTGTCCTGGTAATTGCGCGCCTGCCTCTCTGAGTGCTTGGCTTGGCTGGCGGAGGGGTTAACCCCTGCAGGCCGCGGGCCGGGGGCCCGGCAGGTCAGAGCCGTCTCCTCGGCCTCCACCTCAAAGCGCCTCTTGTGCCGCTCCCCTCGGCGCCGCTCCCCAGCGCCCGCTCCTCTGGAGGACGGAGACAGGAGAGAGGGGACGCTGCCGGACGTCACTTCCCCACGGCGTGCTTCCCGTTCCAGTGGAGTGCAGCAGTGTCCCTTAAGCCACCTGGCATGGGATGGTCACAGGACTGCCCTGCTCACTGGAGGACTCACACAGGTCTGGCCAGAGCACTGCCGTAGCGGGCTGGAAGGACCTCAGTCTGGACCAGAGACACCACCGGCCTGCTGCTGGCATGTGAGAGAGTTCAGTTACCTGTTGTGTTAAAAGATCTGACATGACAAAGACCTCCTGGCCTGCTCTAACCACACTGTTGTCTTAGGAATACATGACTTCCAGCAACAGAGAAGAACAGGGAGTAATGGCTCCAGTTATACTACTGTATAATACCTCATCTACGCCCTCTACTATGGATCAGCTACAAATGGTTGGACATGCAAGGTCTGCGTGGAAACAGGTGTGTGGGCACATGAGTCATTCAAGAGAAATAAATCTATCAACTAAACGAGGAACTGGTCAGCACTACTGAAAAAGAAATGATCCAAAGGATCTACCGCATATGGAAGTCTCGGTTTTCTTTGTCCACTGTCCAATAGTACCTTTTAATACAGCCGCATGTGGACCAATCAGGTCGCTGAGTTACAACTATTGCCAAACCACAGACCACAAGCTCTTCCCGGCACTTAGCTGAACCTCATTATGAGAAAATGATGGTATGCGTAGCTTTATGGGGGATGCTATGAATTATCAAGAGTATTTACTACTTGAAGGTAGCAATTTGCCAGTGGTGGTAATAAGGTAATGTGTACGTTTCACCATCATCTTTTGGGTATCATTTACTTGCCCTGATGCATGCTGGGGGATGTGCCCTTGTCCAGTGTGGCAGCACTGGCTCCAGTGTCTAGCAGGGAAACAGGAAAAGTCTTTGTAATCCAGCATAACATATTGGGCCACCAGAGCAGCACAGTCAAGGGCAAATACCAGTCAACGCAACTGCAATCGCATCTGTCCAATGAAAAGACTGAAATCCAATGTTTGCTTGTGTTTTCTTCTCTCCTTTATTTTTTTTAGCGGTGTCCAAGAATACTGTTTGATTGTGTGCGTCTTCATCTCGTAAGAATTCTCGAGGTCAACCAGACGATGTGAAACAAAGGACTCGGGGAGAAGGTGCAGTCCCGGCTGTCTACGATGATTGATGATGTTGCTGTGTGAAATGGCCTGTGAAGATGCAGCTTTTTTCTGGAGTCATTGCAGAAATGTTAAAAATGGAGCAAGAGAGAGAGAGAGGGCAAGTGTGTGTGTGTGTGTGTGTGTGTGTGTGTGTGTGTGTGTGTGTGTGTGTGTGTGTGTGTGTGTGTGTGTGTGTGTGTGTGTGTGTGTGTGTGTGTGTGTGTGTGTGTGTGTGTGTGTGTGTGTGTGTGTGTGTGTGTGTGTGTGTGTGTGTGTGTGTGTGTGTGTGTGTGTGTGTGTGTGTGTGTGTGTGTGTGTGCGTGCGTGCGTGCGTATGAGAGTAGAGAGAGAGAGAGAAAGAGAGAGAGAGAGGGTAAGTATTTGTGTGTTCATATGCATGTGATTGTATGTGTGAGAGAGAGAGAGAGAGAGAGGGAGAGTGAGAGAGAAAGAGAGAGAGAGAAACATGTGCCATTTCCTCTCTGTATTCCCACATTGTTCTCCCAGGCTTCACTCCCAGGAGTAGGAGAGACACTTTTTAACCCCTGTCTACATGTACTCAAAGGAGAGAAAACGTTCTTGGGCCCCCGTCTTTTGTGAATGAAAGCACCATTTTATTTCCCACTGATTGCCTGAGACTTCCCCAGACAGAGACACGCCGCCATGGTTTGTTGGCCTTAAGCAGACACAACACTTTGACGTCACTGACAAGTTTACTGGGCAAACAACTTCCTCTGCGACTGACCAATGAGACCAGTGAGTCAGACTGTTTATGTCCTCAGGAGTGGAACTTTTAAAGCACCAAGGATGTGGACTGTATTTGTCTGCCTGTTGTTTGTTTGTATTGTGAGATGTGTATATTTTTGTTCAGCTGGTAGAGCAAGGGGACTTTAATCCGATTTGGGTTGCCAAGGTCTGCTACATGCGTAAACAAACAACAAATCAAACTTAACATGAATGTTTTGTCCTTCTTTGCATATAGCCTACTGTCCCTGTGTTTGGTAGAAATTAATGTACCAATGTAACCTATGCTGCATTCGCTATATGTGCATGTGTGTGTGTGTGTGTGTGTGTGGGCAGACTGACGCTGAGAAGACGCAGCCCTGGTGCGTCCGCCGGCTCAGGCAGCTGTGTAATCAGGCCGCGCTCTGACCCCTCCCCGGCGGAAGAGGCTCCCCGCTCTCCATCACGGCCGTGGCGGCCGACGCGTCCTGATGAGGCGGTCGCGTGCGACCCCACCGAGGGGCCACGCCGCAGCCTGATTGGCCACTGACGCCACCGCAGGTGCCTGCGCCGCTCCACGCACGCGGCACATCGACGTGTGTGTTCAGACTGATGCTCCACACACACACACACACACACACACACACACACACACACGGCCAGTGAAATAGTGTTCAGGGCGTGTTTATGGCATATAGGGATATCATCCATCATAAGAATGTTGCTTTTAAAATACATCAGCTCTTAAGCCCACTTATCTCTCATTCTCAGTGGGGGGTGTGCGTGTGTGTGTGTGTGTGTGTGTGTGTGTGTGTGAGAGTGAGTGCGTGCGTGCACATCTCAGAGGACTGTGTGCTCTCCCTGCTGTGTGGGGATGTGTGTGGCAGGGCCCCGGGCGTCCCTGCTGTGAGCGCTGAGCTCCGTGTTGCCACTCCGCGGGGCTGAGAGCGCTCTCTCTCCAGGCCTGTCCTGAGCACGCCGCTCCCCGCTGCTGCGCCACAGTGGCCTGATTGGCCTCTGATGAGGCAATGGAGGCCGCCAATGCAGGCCAGGCCAAGCCCTGTTCCTCACACACACACACCTCTGCTTCCTCTAGCAGGGTTAGAAAAAAAGAATGTATGTGTGTGTGTATGTGTGTGTGTGCGAGAGAGAGAAAGAGAGAGAGAGAGAGAGAGCGAGACCTGCTCTGTGTCCAAGATGTAGAGAGGTGCAGTATAGCGCTGCACTGTTGAACAGGCTGCAGCCCCTGCGGGCTCCACTCCTGGGTCTGATTGGGCCTGTAAGATCACAGACACCCCGCCACACACACACACACACACACACACACACACACACTCTCACTGACCCCCTGAGGGCTCCTCTCCCTACATCCTCCCCTGCTGATAATCAGGCCTGCCAGCTCCACCACAGAGCACCCCCCCCCCCACACCCACCCACAACTCCAACCCCAAACCCGACCACCAGCACCACCACCTCCTCTCACGCTCCCCAGCTGCCGTCTGGGAAGCAGCCTCCTGCTCAGAGCAGAGCAGAGTGGGGCGGAGTGGGGCTGAGAGGGGCTGAGAGGGCCGGGGCTGAGGCCCACACACAGGGTCAGCTCTCTCTCCAGCCCTCAGGGCCTGCAGGCACCAGCCCACAGAGGAGCCGCCTACCAGAGCACACTCATGCTGCAGCTCACTACTGCTCAGCAGCATCAGAGGGGTCGAAGGTCAGATTGGGCTCTGGATATGCAGTGCATTGGAAGAGTATACTGGTGAAGATTTCCATTCGGTATAAATAATGTATTTTGCAAATGATCCTTGGGGTTGATCATATTTGTTCTCCTGAGGCAACCTGTTGGCTCAGACTACGCCGCACTACACCACATTTTGCAGAGCCAGGACTGTGTCTGAACAAAGGACTGTGAGGCGCAATTTATTAGATTTGACAGAAAGTATATTGGATTAGAATTCAATCCAATGAATCAGAATAGTGCATCCTTAAACCGGTGACTACATTTACATGAACACAACAGTAATATTCCGATTACAAACCTTATGAAGAATAAGAGAATATTGCGATTGTGGGGTTTACACAAGTTTTGATTGAATATTCCACTCATATTCCTGTTTACATGTAATACACAAAGACAACTGATTCTGTGAATGTTTTATGCACAGAAAGTTCTAATAGGACCTTATAATGCGATTAAGGTGTATATGTGCATGCACACACCTCAATAATGTGACTAAGATTGAAATACTCCATGTATTAATTGTATTATTGCTTATTCTTATTATTATTATTGCTTGGTGACCTTGAGTGCCAAGAAAGTCTCTAAATAAAATGTATTATTATTATTATTCTGACTATGACCTCATTCAGGCCAAGACAATTGGAAAAGGCTGTTTACAGGGCAGCATCTTATTTGGAATATTGTCTTAATAGGGTTAATATCGGAATATTAGCGTCCATGTAAACATACTCAGTGTGTATAATCTGTCATTTACTCCACATGGAACGTTTTATGTTTGGCATTATGGTACATACAATCTAGAAAGGAAAATACTCTGCAATGCTATGCCATGAATTGACATTCATAGTTTCCTTATGATTCCTAAATAAAAAGTCTCAGTAAATGTATATATACATTTGTGTTTTATTCGTTCGGTCTATTCTGTCTATTCTGTCTAATTCTCTTCAGCTCCTGATGTATGCTCCCTCCCTCCCAGCGCCTGGTTTGTGTGGGCTTCTGTGGTGGGTGGTGATGACCCCATGGTGGACATCAACAGTCCTCCCTTCAAAAGTCAGCCTACATGCAGTACCTGTCAACAGCTGCAATGCTACACCCAGCCCTCATGCTAACAGGCACAAGTCAACACCCCCAGCCAGGGGGACTCAAATGGCACCAGTATCCCACAGGTACTTTGGAGGTTAGACCCCTCCAGTGCATTTCCAGTGAGTTCCTGAAGAAAAAAGTGTTTTAGAGTGTTTTAGAATTCTGTTGAGATTAAACATGGAAGTTTGAGACACAGGATCACAATGAGACACAAATACAAATTCAACCATTGTCATATTCTGAGTATTGTATCTTTGTACTATTCTCTCTGCATATGATGTCACTGCTGGTCAGTCAAATCATTTTTTATTAAGGAAGGAAATCCCCTCCACACACCCCATCTGCTTTAGTCCTTCCTGGGCACACACACAAAGTGTCCCAGAGAGAGAGAGAGAGAGAGAGAGAGAGAGAGAGAGAGAGAGAGAGGAAGGGGGTCTGTTGAACTGTGCTGAGGCCATCAGCAGGCCTCCTATGCAGCGCTGGGGACGCTAATGACAGCCATGGAGGTCTGTCTCTCTACCGTCTGCTCTCCAGGGTCGAGGAGGGAGGCTCTTCCTGCTGATGCTGTCCAGCGCCAAGCTGCAACATCCAGGGGCAACCCTCCTCCTCCACCCTCCACCCCAAAGCCCACGGCCACCCCCACTCCCAGCCCCACAGCCAGCTAAATGAGCGCATTGTGACTGCAGACCTGCTCTCATCTTCGTGTACAATCTCTTTTTCTCCCCCTTCTCTCAGCACATAATGAGGCCAGACTATGTGACGACAGCCATTGTATCCGAGCGGGTAGACTACATTGGAATTAAGGATGAATATCAGATTCGGGGTGGAGGGAGGGGGGGGGGGCTGTGGCGAGGGGGCTATGGCAGCTCTGTCAGTCTGCGCTTGCCACCATGCATAAGTGTGTGTGCGTGCGTGTGTGTGTGTTATGTGTGTGTAAAGGGGGAGCGAGACAGCACCTATGATTGTGCATGCATGTGTGTGTCTACATGAACGTATCTGTGTGCACTATTTGTGAGTGTGTGTGTCTGTCTGTGTGTGTGTGTGTGTGTGTGTGTGTGTGTGTGTGTGTGTGTGTGTGAGAGAGAGAGAGAGAGAGAGAGCGATAATGAGTGAGTGTGTGTGTGTGTAAATGACAAAAAGGACCCATTTATGACATGACCGGTGGGGTTCATGAATGCATGCTCAACTGACCCTTCCCTTTCTGCAGCTTCGCATAATGGTATGAAACTGGTCAACTGCTTATGTAGCCTAATCAATAAATCAATATTCATTCATTCACTCTGCCACAGAGAAGTGACGAGCTCTCAATGGGCTGCGTGTGGCCAAGTAACTACTCACTCCAGTGGAATGCTCGGAGATGCATTTATTCATAGGAGCCCCTCAAATTATTTACATCCAAATCCATACGTGAGTAGGGATGTGACATGCATGGGCAACTCCATTTGTTCCAGTGGCCCAGTAATGGTTTAAGCCCATTAGCATCTCAATGCACCACTGAAATGTATGGAGCAAATGGAAAAAGCTTAAGCTATACATGAATATCGGTGCAGGCAGACTGCGGTCCAATGGTCTTTGCATGGTTTTGGTATTTCAAATAAAGATATCAAGAGCCAGTGGAATGTCTCTTGCAAGTAATTTTCTGTCCTTTATGTCCCCATTCTCTCTCTCTCTCTCTCTCTCTTTCTCTCTCTCTTTTTCTCTCTCTCTCTTTTTCTCTCTCTCTCTCCTCTTTCGCTGGGTTGGCATGACAACTGATAAAAACCGACATCATTGTTCACCAAGAAGCAATCCGACCCAATGCCCATCTCCTCTGCTCCTGCTGTGGCTTCCCAAAATCAATCGGTGCCTCCCCAGACAATGTGCCATGTCACAGTACACCTGACAGGCTTTCACCTCCCTCCAGCCGCACAATCGCGCTCCGGCTGGGAATCCCCCCGCTCTCAATTATAGCTGCACAATTCGGGAATCAAAACCATGAACAGTGATGCTCTGCCAGTGTGGTTATGAGAAGCCTGGGCTGTTTTTTTTATGTCTTTGCTTTTTTTTGTGTTTGGTTTAAAGAAGGCAGAAACAGGAGAGCTCCCAGTGTCCTGGGCGGTGCTGATTTGCAGATATGTATTGCCGGGGCCACTCCATTGATCCCAGCTAGGGTTGCCTCCCATAGAGGCCGTGGCTCTAGCAAAACGCTCATTTGGTGAGCTGCCCCGCCACTGCAAAAGGACACTAATTGCGTGCAAGTTTGCGTAATCATTTAACAGCACAGGTAAACGCTTTATTATGTGGCCGTCATGTCAGAGGCAGTGGCACTGTGCACAGACTGTAGAGTGACTGGCCTTTTAGTGGAAGATAATGGTCCGATCATGCCAATATGGCTCCCCTCAAATAAGTAGAACTGTTGTTTGAAATGCTCCGACTTCTGTGTGTTCCTCTGTGCCTTTGCTGTGAATATCTCCACCCGTAAACACTAGTATGCCCCCAGTCCTCACACATGCTCAGTGTTGTGCAATGAGTGGGTAATTCACCATGGCTTTTGCTGTTTTAACATTTGAAATGTCCTGAGTCTACAGCCAACACATACCAACTACTAACATTTGGGTATCTGTGTTCTTCTTTGTTTCATCTGAAAACTGCCCCATTTTGTGTGTGCCAATGTGTGCCCTGGACTATTGAAAGAATATAAGTAAGGCCTTCTTGGGTATGTGATTGGCAAATAGAGAGCTAATGGTTGCCCTGTTTGTGTGGGATAAGACTCACTCAACACCCTGATCTGCCGATAGCGCCTCGTGTCCCAGAGGACAATTAAAGGGCATTTGGCCCAAACTGCTGCTAATTTTATGTTGTCTGCTCGGCTTTTCCCGCAGCGCTGTGTTTATCTTTAGCCTGTTTCTCAGAAACTCCCACTTTTTTAATTGCTGCAAATGTTTTTGTTTTTTACGGCTCTGGGTTTTCAGGCGGCCACCGCGGAGGAGCGATGCTATCGACGCTGACGCCAGCGTCAGTATCCCCCTCGCTCCCTCGCTCCCTCTCTGCTGCCCACTCATAGGTCCAGCTGCACGTCTGCACAGCGTGGACCAGGCCGGCCTTTGATTCACTTTGATCCACGCTTCTGCATGGCCGGTAGCGCCAGGAAAAACAGTAGATTGGAAATGAGGAATGTGCCGAGGGGTGTGCTGTTTACTTGTGCATCGGCAGCTGGTTAGTCACTCCCTCTCCTATTTTAACCCCCCTGCCCCCCCCTCCCCTCACCCATCCATCCATCCACCCATCCATCCCTCCATCCTGCCTCCACCCTCCTCCTCCTTACCCCTACCTACGCCAGCCACCCCCTTCGCTTTTTCAATTCCAGCCAGACCCCAGGCCCAGGCACTAACTGGGGGGCTGGAATATTGTGCGGCGAGATCAATGCGGGTCTTGAGTGAGATGTCAGCGGCGACCCTGCGACGTGTCAGGCTGTGGAGAAGTTGTAATGGCTATCGATCCGCTGTGTGCTTAATGCAGGGCCTCCTCGCCTCGCCATGGGCCAGCTGCAGCAAGCCAGATATGTATGAGATGAGCTAACACGGAGAGGATAGAAAAGAAGAAGAAGAAGAAGAAAAAAAGACAGCCACCGTGTTTTTCCTCCTCCTCCTCCTCCACCTCCTCCTCCTCCCTCTCTCTCTCTCCCTCTTTCTTCTTCGCCTTTCCCCCCATCCCTCTCTCCCTCGCTGCAGATTGATCTTCCTCTTCCTGCTGATTCTGACTGGGGCCTGTCATTATCTTACTCTGTCATTAGGGGCTCCATTGACAGTCTTGGCCTGTCTGTGTCACTCTATTGAGACAGCAACACTTTTCTCTCCCAGTGCTCCCTACATTTATTAAAAACCCTGACAGCCTCGTGCTCCTCTGGACACATTGGGGGCACCTTAACCCTTTCCGGCTGGACTCTGATTTTTTTTTTCTTTCTTTACCTCCTTTTTTTTCTCTCGTCCGGCGAGATGGACAAGCCCCTGAAAGTAGAGTGTTTGCAGTAAATGCATTAGATGGAGAAGCAGGTTTTGCGGTGATTGAAAAACAATGGTTGTTGTAATGGGGAAGTTTGGAGTGCTGCATCCACCTGACACCCTGCTATGTGATGCCCAATCATATCTGGTCCTCACTGGCGTAGGTAAGAGGGTTGGGCCATCCCCACCGGGGGTTGCAGCCTATTTCCTGAGTGTTACAGTGACAGAGGCTGTTATCTTGTCTCTGGCAAACCTGCAATACCTCACAGGCATAAGCCTGCTAATGCATAAACCAAGCTCTTGTGCTTCTTTAGTTATACCAGAGTCATGTGATGGCAGCGTGAACCCTTCCTGTTTGTATTGCGTTGCGGAGACGAGGATGATGAAACCGTGTGTATTTTTTGTTTACTGGTGTTCTTGTGATGTGGCAGCAAATGTAAGCAAAACAAAAAGCTCAATTTAGTCCATTTTGTTTATTCGTTTGGTGTCTTTGCAGTCTCCTGTGCCACCATCAAGCCTCCATGCTGTATTTCCAGAGCATCACCATGGAGACGAGACAACGCAGATCCGGATCCCGAGGGTGCCACGGATCAGCTCAGCAGGGGGGGAGTTCTCCAGGGAAACGAGCGCTGCATAGGTATCACTGCAATCCCAGCAGCCTTTACTCTTCCTCAACCCCGTCTGTGTGCCACTGGACTCCCAGCCTGTTAGGGCCAGGGGGCCCCCTCGTCAACCAGACCGAGCCTCCCACCCACACACGCACACACACACACACACACACACACACACACACACACACACACACACACACACACACACACACACACATGCGCACGCACACACACTGCCCAATGGGACAGAAGATATTGGTGGTTTGGGATGAGGCTGATGACATGGTTGGTGACGGAGGCTCATCATTTGAGGCTGATACGAGTAGTTGAGGCTGCCAGGCTGTAATGCTGCTCGCGTTGCCTGGAAAGATTTATCCCAGATTGCAGCACCCAAGGGGTCAGCAGTCATACATGTGGGAGCAGTTTAAGGGGGTTTGTCTGGGGGGGGAGGGAAAAAAGAAAAGAAATTGGAGTTTGGTGGAGCAGCCGACATCAACATCCTCCAAATGAACAACACCCAGGTGTAGTCTGGTCTGAATGCATTTCAATTCACCCCAGGAAATCCGTGATCACGGGCAACTTTAATATTCTTCTTTCATTGTGTTCTATATTTTTGCAATATACTTTTCTAGGATGGAGGGAAAAAAGCAAAATGTTCCATGTTTTTCATACATATGGGTGTGTCAAAAAAAGAAAGATTTCATTTCCATGAGTCTCTTTCTGAGCGCACTGTGTGAAATAACAAAGGGAGAAAGTGAAATGAGACCGTGAATATAGATGTACTGTATGCAGAACAATTACTGAGGCAAAAAGTCTTTTCCTTTTCACAGAGATTGAAATTATAGGCTACCTCCTGCTTGCCAAGAGGAATCTTGAATGTCTTTTCTACTATGAGGAAATGTTTAATCCGACCCCCACTGGGGAACAAAAAACTAATGCATATCTCACTGTCTAGCCTATCTGCCAGAATAATGGCACTGAAATTTTAATGCATTTAGGAGTTTTTCAAAAGCCTGATAGACAGAGGAACCTTGTGTTTGTGAACACCTAGGGTTTTAGGCACTCCAGAGCACTTGCGTTCTTGTGTTCCATCAAACAAAACATGTTCTGCCGTACAAAGAAAAAAGCAAAGCACAAAATTATTCTTCCAGCCCTCTATCAAGCTCCCTCTTTCAGGCCCAAGTCTAAAGGGCATGTCATTCGCCTGCCGCTCTCCGAGAGGTAATTATCCTTTTCCTGTCACAGCGCAACAAATGATCTCCAACTACTGCAGTGCATTTGTAGGAGTTGAGATTTGTCAATAGGAAGGAGAAAAAGGTTTCATTTTCAGGCAGCTGCATATTTACTTTCATCATGGTATTTTTCTTCATTGGTCATTTGTGTGTGTGTGTGTGTGTGTGTGTGTGTGTGTGTGTGTGTGTGTGTGTGTGCGTGCGTGTGTGCGTGCATGCATTTCTGCATGTGTGTATGTGTGCGTGTGTGCATGTGTGTGCGTGCGGTGTGTATGTGTGCATGTGTGTATGTCTGTGTGTGTGTGTATGTCTGTGTGTGTGTGCATGTGTGTGTGTGTGTCTGTGTGTGTGCGCGCGCGTGTGTGTGTGTGTGCGTGTGTGCGTGTGTGTGTGTGTGTGTGTGTGTGCACCCGTGTGTTTGCGTGTGTGTGTGTTTTATGTGTATCTTTGTGTGTGTGTGTGTGTGTGTGTGTTTATCCCAGGGCTTTGTTTGTTACGTTTTTGATTGTGTATTTATAAGGCTTACATTAACATATTTATTTATAGTCTTACACTTTCTTCAGTCATTTTCCGTGCAACCATTTCACACTCCACATTGTCTGTGTAATTTCCCTTCCAGCATCTCTGTTTTTTCCTTTCAGAAAGAGCTGTGAATGGAAGGAAAATTATCACAATTACTCATATAATTGAGCCGTCTTTGTAGCAAGTGCAGCTTCAGTAGCCCTTTTCCATCAGCCAAAATGGTTTCATTATAGGGGTTTTTCATATTCCCTGACACGGGGCTGTAGAGAGGGCCTGGCGCGTGGATGAGATGCAGGGGGAACAGTGCGGATCATTAAGGTCACAGTGGGAATAATTATCCCAGCTATGGAAAGAGCATCTAGACCCTTTTCTCTTCTCCAGCACAAATGCACTGTCCATGGCTTTTAGTCACAAAGAACTTTGTAATAAATGGAGCTTCCACCTACTACTTCTACGAGGGGGGGAGTGGGGAGGGTGGGGGGAAGGAGCAGGAGAGAGAGGGAGACTTGTATCAACATGACAATTTTCCATCATTAACACTAATGACAGGCACGGACTGAGGGGATCAAGGGGAACACACAAAAAAGGGAGCGCACGCATTCAGGTGTTGGCTGAGTGCTGACCTCCTTCCTGTCTTTGTTGGAGACTTAACTCTTCACCAAAAAAAAAGAAAGAGAAAAAAAACCACTGTGAAAAAGGAGCGCTGCTCCAGAGGCCCTTGGCTGCAGCTGAACCCGCCAGAGCCTCGGCCACCACAGCAAATTGTTTAATTGGGACATTTGCATGTTTCTCATTTACCAGGCCATTAATCCAGCCCCTGCATGCATTCGCTGGCATTTAATCACGCATTGTCTTAATATGGAGCAGAGGAGGCAACGTAAATAGTTTACCCAGCCATGTCATATTACAGTGTTGTTTTCCTCTCCCACTCCTCGCACTCTTTGCCCACATCAATGGGTCCCAGTCTCTGATCCAGCTGTTTGGAATACTACGGCCACGTGTTTCTGTTCAGCAATGATTTTCATGGATTTGGATTTGTTGACTCATTTTTTTTAATTCACAGCTGATTTTTTGCTGCTGAAATTTTTGTTTTAGTGATGTAAGCCATTGGCCTTGCCTGGGTAAAAAAAAAAACTCAAAGGGGGGCAAGTTTCTTCATTTTTGTTGATGCATTAAGTAACCACCATATATCAAGACATTTCTCTCTCTCTCTCTCTCTCTTTCTCTCTCTCTCTTTCTCTTCTTCTCTCTCTCGTTGGTGGTGCAGAAGTCTTGTGTAATTGGTCATTTTTATGGCCAATTTCAGGCAGGTGGGAGGCTCGCCTCCTGGCCTTGACCCCTGCTGCTGCTGTAATGAGGGATCGCTCTCTGGCTGTCAGAGCATCTCTCCCTCCACACCACTGGTGCCCCAGCTGCAGGCGGCCCGGCCCGGCCCGGCGGCCACCTGAAACACACCGAGAGAGAGAGGGAGAGAGAGAGAGAGGGAGAGAGAGAGAGAGAGAGAGCCCGCTCAGTCGTTCGCCCGCCCGCCCGCCACCACCGCCGCCTCTGCTCAGAGGATCAGGTGAGTGATACCTGTAGATAAGGAGACAAAATAAGTGCCACTCTGTCACCTCTCATTTCGGAGCACCCCACATACTTTGAAATGAAAGGGACATTTTTTTTTTATTCTGATGATCACACTGCCTACACCTGCTATTGTGTCTTGAGTGAAAGTCAGAATTGGTATTTTTTAAATGCAACCTGCTCTGTCACAACCATAATGGCTTTCAGATTAAGGGAGCATCTATACTATATAAACCAACATGGCCTGCTTATTCACACACTGCCTGCTGTCATCACAAACATGTTGCATCAGGTTGCCCAAAAGCTGTTTTCTTAACCAGGCATTGACTGATGACATACTGCACTGTACACGGTGCAAGTACGCTACACAACACACGGTACATGTGTGTAGACAGCAGCCGTCTGTGTAAACAGTTGGATGAGTCTGAAAAAGTGGAGCACTCGCACTAGACTTGATGTTCTCGTGGTCTGTAGCTGTGGATATTCCATATAATTCATTCTGATTCATTCATTATCATTCCTTCTTGAAAGAGGAATATTAATAGAAAAATGGCCAATTAGGGCAAACCTATGATGGGAATTGGCATGTTGAAAGAAAGTGATCAAGTAAGCAAATCGTCAAATGCGGAATGGTGAGAACAACATTAATGTAACATTGAACAAACAAGTTTACCGTTTTTAGAGAACAAATTGCAGAAGGTGAGAAGCTGCTGAATACTGAAATACTGAATGGCAAGACTGTCATATTAACAAATACAGAAACAAATGAATTGCATAACATTATCATTTTCTGTTATTTTTTATTTCTCATTAAAATCCAATGCTAAAACACTTTTATCTTTATTGCATGGCCATCATCAATTATGCCTGTTGGAGGGGAAAAAGGAAAAAGAAAAGAAAGTTGCAATTTTCTGTGGTTAAAGTGATGTCAGATGCCACTTACCATAACCTCGGCACCGATGTCTTTGTTTGCTTGCTCTGCTCGTCTCAGGGGGACACTGGGGTAGTGCTCTTTGGATGTGCGGGTGTCAGACGCTGAATCCATGCTGGAACACCAAATCCAGTGCTGCTCCATTATCTGACTGGTCCCACAGCGATGAGTAGAAGTACTCCTCCCTGGTTTGTCAGGCCACCGGCAAAGATGATGATGATGATGATGACCAAATAAGCAAATGAATTAGGATAATGAATAAACAAACATAATTATCATATATTTCTCACGAGACACATTTCAGGATTTTCACTTGAGACGAGCCACGTAGCATTCCAACCTGTGCATTATGAAATCAAAATATCCTTTCAATTACGGGAGGAAAAAAGAACAACTTTCTGTTTGAGACCACAGATATGATGGGTAGAGATTTGGGGCATACGCCAGAGCAGATGACTCAATCATCAGCGTGTGCAACATATCAATTACACTTGTGCAGCCTGGATCAGCTCCCCACCCTTTGGGCTCCATAGTAATTATGTGCAGCATCAGTAATATATCAATGTCCTTATTTATAAACAGGGGAAACATAAATGTGTGATGTTACTGAATGTGTAATTACTGTCATCTAACCACGTGCATGTTATCAATTGATTTGATCACTTGTGTAAGCAGTTTTCTTTTATTTAATTTACATCAAAATATCACATTATGGTACAATGCAAATCGTTGTGGAAAAGGGGTACTCAGCGGATGCATGAATGTACTGTTTTGCTTGTTAATACACACTCTCTTAAAAGCATCTACTCTATGTACCCTCCATTTCACTAGATTTGATTATCGCTGAAGGCATTGACCGAATGATGGCAGCTGAAAGTAAAATCCTTTACAGATCTGTTGGTTTTGACTAAAATACCATGGGGTCCCTAAATTGCCTGTTTAAGTTGGCAATTCATATTTCATCATTTCCATAGTCCTTTGAGTGGATACATATAAATGAATGCATACAGCATAGAGCACACAGAATAAGCTGTTAATTTGCTGTAAAACAGCAATACATTGGACACCACAGAGAAAACAGCAATCCATTTCAAAATAAATAGACAGTTGTGATTCTTAATGTTACTGATGCTGCTTTTAAATTATTGTCATTTGAGAACAACACTATGATGCCATTTGTGTGCAGCATAATAAGTTATGGGTAACTTCCCAACAGGAGCAGTCTAACATTAGCTGACAACTGCATAGTAAAAAGGGCAGTCAAATGAGCGGTGAAGCCCCTTTGACCTGTCACTTGGAGCGCTGTGTGTGCGGGTACTAAACCACACAGGATGAAGGTGACATCTGACCAACATGATGTGACCCAAAAATATGAGGCAAAGGGGAGATTGATGTAACGATTTCCAGGCGTTGCATGGTCCAACGCTACTGAATTGATTGGAGATACAACTGATGCGCAAAATGCGCTTGTTACTATGTCTGATGCCAAGCTCAATTCAACACATCCAGTGTATCTGTGCGGGCTTGCTCTCAACTGCATAGGGGTTTATATAAAAGCAATATTACATCATGCCAATTAATGGCTGATTTAAATTTGATAATTGCATTACTCAAACTCCAATGGCAGCATGGGATTCTCTCGTGTCTCTGTGCTTTTAAACGAGTAAACCATCTAAGATTAGTCATCCAATACGTTCACATAAATCAACTTGCATTACCACATAAGTTATGTGCTGTAGTTGGATAGAGGAAACTGTACTTAGTATCAAGTACCTTCAATAACAGTAATTAATCACTGACATGAACTCACTGTTCATTTACTCCGGAATCTCTCCTCAGATAGCCTATGCACCAAAGGCTAAAATGTGCTTTACCTGCCAAAACTATATATGGCTGAATCTGACATCTATCCAAAGTTATCACAGTAACTTTGCGTTTCTGTTTAAATGCAGTTTGGCATCTCCTTTTTAATGTTTTCCACCCCTGGCCTGAAATTATACCTGTCTCAACCCCAGTCCCTGACACGTCACCCTCCTCTCCTCTCCCCGGCCCTGCGCTGCGCGGCTCGCTGACCCCGAGAAGTGTAGCAGGTGTTAAAACATACTCAGGCATAGTGCCTCTCCTTCCTAATGAGTCCTCTTCCCTCAAACGTCCCCTCTCTGATGAATCCTGTACAGGGCTTTATTTATAGTAGCGCCGGTTTCCGCGACATCATGATTGCATCCAGGGATGTGGAGTTTCTGGTCATGGTGCTTAATTGAGACCGGCCATTATATCCGAACTCCGTCTGTGCGACTCAGCAATAAAACAGTGACAAGTACAGCGCTGTGTTTCCAGAAGTGAGGAATCGTGTTTTTTTTCCAGGATTCGTCCGGCTTTCGCTCGATCTTATCTAGATGTCAACTTGATAACGTGTTTGGTTTCCGAGCAAAACCTTCTCGTTTATGCCTCATGTCTCCTACTGACGGGGTTTGACTGTGAATATCTTTGTCCACTGTAGAGAGTCGGCTGAACTATTGTCTATGCAGCCTCATGTTTTAAATAGCACTCGCAACTAAAATATCCATAAATACTAACTCTATCATCTTAATGTTTTCTTCCTGTGGGAACTAAACACTATAAATGAGCTGTTATCATTTGATTAGTTGCCCATTTGTTTCTAAATTGAACCTTTCCTCACTTTGTCTCAGCTGACTAGACTACACTACAATTCACATCTAGGCTACATCTCATCATTTTAGTGTTTCGATGCCACCATTTTGAAACAATAATGACAGTTATCAAAACGAAGCATGTTGCATCTTTATTTCATTCTGAACGGTGATAATTGTTGGTTGTAAAACCATTATTATTTTCGCCACGCTATTGATAAAGAATCCCTTGAGAGTAATTTCAAAACGAATTGCCCAAAATTGGACAATTTCAAGGACCATTTTCCTTATAAAATGATTTTCAGCACAATTTGTCAAACGTGATCCTTCCACAGTGCACCAGTGTACCATGTTGGTGGCAGTGGCAGTTTTCAAATCACTTAGGCTACTGAAGTTGCTTGTTCTGCTTTGCGTTTAGTTATGTAATTAGGTTAATAACCTCAGTGGCGGAATTTAACTGCGTTTAATTTGTCATTCATGTGGAGATTTTGCAGCCTGCAGAATAGTGGAGGGTAGCAGACCTGCCTCATCTCTTACAGACGGAGAAGAAAGGGGGACGAAAATGGAATGTAGAGATTCTCCAGGACAAGCTTCGTACAGGGCACATGGATTCTATGGTACAGTATGGTCCTTTCTCCTCTCGAAAACGTCGTATGATCTCTTCTCTTACAAAAGACAACGATATGACGATAGTCTCTGGGAATGTCTGCAAAGTGATTAAGTGGAGTAGGTCGCCTAATACTACCTTATATTGTAGCCTATATCACTGGAAATTATACATTTAATTATTATCATTATTATTATTATTATTATAGGCTATTATTAGGCTCTAATTATTGTAGTCTATATGTAGGCTAGGTAAATATACATATATGATAAATGCTATGAATAAAATCTAGTCAGGCTGCCAAGCAGGACAAATGCATACCTGTCACCATGTAGCCCAATGCAAAATGCAAAAAATCAATCACTTTAGCTTAACAAGGATGAGACTATGTTGTAGCCTTCATCTCGAGAGGAGTGTAACCTAAACTGACATGATATTATATGGAGCTCACCTTACACTATTTACTTACAATTATTTTGTGGTATAGTCGACTGCCAGCAGAAACAATCCTCCATCACAGATATTGCCTATTTTGCCAGCATGCACGGGAATAGCCTACTAACTGCCCCCTGTATGGTTGTACTGTTACATCCATCTCTCTCTCTCTCTCTCTCTCTCTCTCTCTCTCTCTATTTGTATCTCAGAAGTTTTTAAACCAACCGCTACATATGTTTCTTATCGAGAACAGAGTTGTCAATGTGGCTCTTGAATCTAAATGTCAGTACAGTGACACAAAATAGATTCACTTTCGATGTGAATTAGATAGTCAAACAATTCAGTGCCTCACCAATAGGCTATCGGTATATTATTTTCCACATGACAACCATCAGTGTTTTTCACTCTGGATGAAATGAAACTGGTCATTAGAGTTCAATGCCGTGAATTATTAAAATATTTCTGTTTACTAGTCGCATACTGCTTCATGCTTTACTGGCAAAAGTAGCAAAAAACACACCAACACAGTTTGAGAACCATCTTTCCCATGAAAAGTAAACTGTAAAATGTCTAGTAATTTGCTACTGTGTTCACTTAAACCTAACAGTATTCAGCTGTGTTGCGGCTAGACATTTGAGGGTCATCAAATCGTTTCAGCACAGTGATTTCACCCTGTCAAAACCTTAGACTTACATCCACTGCTGTTGCCGTGATGGTTCAGAGTGAATCGAATCTGCGTGCCAGTGGAAGTGTTAAATATATGGCTAATTATGCGTATGAAAATTAAACCACAGTGTTATGCTAATACGACTGGTTTCAGCTGTGGATCATAGCACTTGAGACTAGCATTTAATCAAATGAAGCTGTAAGTAATACATTAGGGGGTTGACAATGGATTTCTGAAAACATGAACAAGACTCGTGATTTCCAGTATTTTCTTGTTTCCCCTGACCCTCCTTACAAACATTAGTTTACGGTTTCAAAACATTCGATGAAATATGCATTTTAGTGATAGGGCCATTCCTCAATTTGGCAAGGTTGGTGGTGAAGGTGGTGATGATAGTGGTAGTGATGATGAAGAATGTTATGATCAACATAAGAAGACGAATATGGAGAAGAACTGAACATGGTTAATACAATAATGATGGGAATATTAAACATAAAGGGGCCTAAACATGAAGATGGCCTAGTTGTGGTGGTGATTATGATGATGATGATGATGATGATTATTACTATTATTATTATTATTAGGCCTACTACTATACTACTACTATTAATTTCGCTTTACATCATTTTATAGGCCTACTTGTTAGTTATATTAATTATTCAGTGTCGAACAAAGCATTTATGACCACAAATATTTAATTTCCACCATGTAGGCCTATGTTGCGCAAAGGATAGCATCATTGCTGTTACGATATTAACAATTCCGATAATTAAGAATGTTTTTTTTTATATATATATAATAATGATAATGATAGATAAATGCTAGATAATTAAGGAAGAAGCCAACATTTGTCATTCTAAAATTGGTTGCTACAAATGGCGCTAGGCTAATGTCTTGGCTCTGAGTGAAAAATAAATTAATTAATCATTATAATGTTTTAGACATTTTCTTTCCCCAGATATGCCTCTACCTTTTCATAGCGACCCATCACCAGTGTTTCCTTACTGACATTGTAGGTTTCAGGTTTTTTCTTATTTCTTGAGTTCATCAGGTCCTTCGGACCCAACCCCAGCATCGCCAATCGGCATCGTTCTTGGAAAGACTGGGCCAATCAGCGACTGGCTTTGATAAATATTCATGATTCCCTGATTCAAACCTTTGAGCGAGGTTGTGTAGATCCACAGCATAATACCTAGACTTTTCACAGAGAGAAACTACATTTTCTTATGAATGGAAAGTGAAAAAATCAGTTGAGCTTAAATTGGGATCCATCCTTCACTGAGATCGTAGAGGAAAACAAAAAAGCAAGGGACGAGACACGCCAGAAGAGATGACAATGACTACAATGCCAGAGAGTCTTAATAGCCCCGTCTCAGGAAAGAACGTGTTCATGGAATTTGGGCCACCGAGTCAACAAATGTCGCCTTCCTCGATGTCTCACGGACACTATTCCATGCACTGTTTACATTCTGCTGGACATGGTCAGCACGAAAACTCGTACAGTCCGGCCTCATCCTTCCACAGATCTTTGGGTTATCCATACGTCAACTCAGTCGGCAGCCATTCCTCGAGTCCGTATATCAGCGCCGTGCAGACATACCCAAACAACACGGCATTAACACAGACGCGGTTAGAAGACGCAGGTAAGAACTCTGAAGCTTTTTAAAATTTCTTGTCGCTGAAAAGTAGTGGAATGGAATTCCGAATCAAGGCATTTGTTTCCTTTCATTCACTGGGTAAAAGTTGAACTGGAAGAGTCCAGATGTGCGGGTATTAGGGTTGTAATTATTTATTGCGTAATGCTATAAACAATGTATGCAATTAAGGGTAATTATACCTAAACTACAGCCCGTAAAACTTGCACTGGGATGTGCACTGCTTCATAGGACCGTCGGAGGAGCTGTCTTCAGACAATTTACTCTTTTTCCTCTCCACAGCCGCTGAAACAGAGAAAAACACTGTCGTGGAGGGCGGTGAGGTACGATTCAATGGCAAGGGGAAGAAGATCCGCAAGCCCCGGACAATATATTCCAGTTTACAGCTTCAAGCACTAAACAGAAGATTTCAGCAAACGCAATATTTGGCACTTCCAGAGAGAGCGGAACTTGCTGCATCTTTGGGGCTTACTCAAACACAGGCAAGTTTTTCTTTGAAGTCATCGTGTTCTTTACGGATGTGCAGTACATTCTTCCCCTTTCATGGGCTGCTGAGTTTTGCTCGGGAATGTTACCCAGTTTGAATAAGAAATCTGAAAGAACGAGTAGACTACAGTTTCCTTTATCTGTGGACCGGTGTGCTGCTTCTAATTAATTACTAGTTAATGCTTAGGGTAACTGACAAATTGATGGCAAACACTATTTAATTTGCATACGATTATACATTTATCAATAGACTGTGATTGTTGCTCTATTGTGATTGTTGCTCTATTGCTCTAACAGGACCGGCCTAACGCCCTGCAGTCGTATAGCCTAGAAGTACACTTGTTTAAATCGCAAGATTCTGTTTATGTCACGCTACAGCATGACAATCTTCACGCAGAGCCTAGGCAACTGTCCTTTAGGCCTAGCAAATCTTTTTGGATGCGTACTGACAAACACGCTTTTTCTTTTAGGTGAAGATTTGGTTTCAGAACAAGAGATCGAAGTTCAAGAAGCTGATGAAGCAAGGCGGTGGTACAATAGACACTAATGCGCTAGCCAATGGTCGCGGACTCTCCACCGGTTCACCAACCGTGGCTCCAGTTTGGAACTCGACAGCAACTGTGAAAACCTCTGTGGGAACGCCGGGCTCTTACATCCCAAGTTACACCTCATGGTACCCGACAGCGCATCAAGATTCTATGCAGCAGCCACAGCTGATGTGACCCTGATGGACAGACCCTCGCCATTTTCCCTCTATGGATGGCTCAGAGGGCCTAGGGGTCAGTCGCTGAGCTTTGTACCCTGGTCCATTGCAGTTACGCACTGATAGAATCAGGAGCCAAGTCCCCAAAATGCCGACAGAAGTTGTCGGCATTCGCTTAAGATCATTCGATGATTTGCTGAGATCAGCTGCCTGCAGAACTTTCCGGAAGGAGAGACACTAGAAAGCATTGGCTCCTTCATCAAAGGGCAAGAGGTCTTTCTCAGTCCGCTAGATACACAGGAAATTGCCGTGAAAGTGGGTCATTCAAGCTGCTGCTGTTTTTGTGACATTTCGATTTGTGTAAAAGTAATTAAATCAAACTGTAATATATCAGAAATATATTTATAGGTTTGATTTATAATTAATTTGAATGATTAGCGTATTACTGTTTTGTGCATATTGCGCCGAGTGTCTAATGGAGAGATGAAGACTTTCATAGGTTCAGGAGTTACCGTTAGCTGTCATCTACAGTTCCTATTCGTTTCTGAATTTTAAGGCTATCTGCTAACGGAACAGAAAATGTTATATAGCCCAGGTGACAAAATAAACCAACCTGAGTTCCTAAATTAAGCAACATTCTCGGAAAAGTATAGGCTGTTCTTAATTCCTCAGATCTTAGGTCCATGAATAGCCACCATTCGCCTTCAATACCAGGTGGAAGACAAACGCTAAAATGATATCTTAACTGTCACGTCTTCAGTCAGATGATCTCCAAAGAGAAGACTTGAACCACTTTGACAAGTCTCTATCTATTTGTTTGTTTTGTATGTTTATTTAAGCTAATTTATTTAATTTCCTTCTGTCGGCCTGTATGTTTATTTAAGATGAATGTTTTAAATTATGAACTGACAGCACTTGCTTGTAAAGGCAAGCGGTAGTGCAAAATGGACGTATAGGGTGGCTGATATTACGGAAAACGTGGAGGCTAAATACAAAAATACCTTTTCTGAGATATTTTTTAAAAGAAGAGACGACCGCTATGTACAGAGAAAAACATGACCTGCTTTGGTTTGTGCTGTAATTAATGCTTTGTGGATTTTTAAGAACATGTTGATTCAAATTGTGTCTAGCAGTCTATAGAAGATAGTTTTATATGGAATCAATTAATTTATTGTTTTGTTTCACTGAAGTCATGTAAATAACGTGTAAACTTACAGTAAAACTGATGTAAAAAAAAACCCTCTCACTATCATTGAAAATATTTACAGCTAAAATTACGGGTAGAAGATTTTTTTCTGAATAATAATAATCACAATAATAAGAAACCGTGCTTATTATTATTATTATTATTATCATTATTAGGCTATTATTACTATTATTATTAGGCTATTTCAACAGCTGTCTTAATCCAATCGTACAGGAAGACTCAAGTCTGATTAATGAATCACACATGTTGTTTACATGGTTTTAAAGTCAGCATAGCAAGGCTACTTGCTATACTAAGCTATATTCTTAAGGTCTCTATTGACTGGTACAATTCAATTCACATAGCCTATATTGCCATAGGCCTAATGATATAATTTAAAAGAAAAAAAGAAAAGAAAAATCACGTGTCCCAAAAGCCTTCACACAATTTAGGCTACCTGAAGGATTAGCCTATTTCTGGCACGTTTTCATTGATTTGTGCGTAAGTCAGGTATAGGTCCATATTTCAGAAGTTTGTATCAGAATTCAATCATCTGGTTTTCTCTTGTAGGCCTATGCCTATAGTCCTTTAGGAAACCTATTCATTTCGGCCTCAATTGGCGATTAATCTTGTGTTGGTCTCTATAACACTGCAATCCTTCAAACAATAAGAGTGCTTGTTTCTTTTCATTTTCGTTTAGTCCCTATAAGCTCCTTTTTGCTTCTCTGTGGCCCCAACAAACCCCGTTTTCATCGCTGAATGGCAGAGGGAGCTCTGGTGTGTGTTAAGTGAATAATTGGGCCAGAGGCAGGTGCTGCAAAAGACTGGTTTGTCGAAGGGGGTGGGGGTTAAAATGTAGATAAGTAAAAGTGAGAAGTTCAAAGGGGCTCTTGTTTGGGGTTGATGGTTTAACTGCGCTTTTACAGAAAATTCTGAGACACTAACGCCAGTCGCAGTTATACAAATAAATAGCCAATGCCGATCAGGATGCTTTATTGCAGAGAGGACATCATTTACAATTTTATAACAGTGATTGTTGACAACTCGTATCAGATCCAAATCATCTCTGTTCACAACATCACAAAACCCATTATATTTCGAAAAGTATAGGCTAGGTCAAATTAAACTCCGAGACATGTGTTGCTGTCATATTTCAAATAAATATTCAAGACATAGGCTATTTCAGTTTTATGTCTGATATCCCCCATTCAGGAAACAACCAACAGCCTGACAGAAAAGCTTCTATTTCTATTACTAGTCCATAGGCCTATCCAACAATATCACGCATGTCAATACCAATAACATAGAAACACTATAAACTAAAACTTGTGCAGATCTTAGAGAGTCTATTAGCTTAATGTCATTTAAGTTATTCTAAACATTTTATATCAACATTATTCTAAACTCTTGCTGTGTGGTCTGAAAATATCTTCTTTTTAAATAGCATGGTCAGAACCGGAAATATAATGGCGAGTTCTTGAGAAACCCATAGCAGCCATTGCGGCTAACTTCAGGCCACAGATTAACCTCAGATTTATATAATCCTCATGAACAAAAAAATCCGATGTGCACACTGGGTTGGTGTGTGCATGGGATTAATATTCGTTATACACTTTTCAAAGACGGGGGGGCAGTTGCTCTGTCGCTAGTTTAGAGTTTAACACAGTTTTAAACCTGAGTTTGAGTAGGGAGTTGGAGTTTAAAACCGTGTTAAACTCCAAACTAGCGACAGAGCAATTGCCCCAACAAGTGCAACCAACAAAAATACAATAATCACCATCGAGCTTCAAGGCATGGGTTACTACCGCTACTACTACTGCTGCTGCTACTATAGGCTACTACTACCAACAACAACAACAACAACAACAACACCAACAACAACAACAATGACAATATTATTATTATTAATAATAATACAAATAGTAGAAGAGGCGATAGGAATTGGCTGATATTTTCGGACCGGAAAGCAGGCTAGAGTTTTACTATGTGTGTAGCCTGATGCTCTTATAGGAAAATCTAGCATAAATTAGGCTCCTGCTATTAATTTTCATGGTTCTCAGACTCATTTGACTGGTCAATATCTGGCTAACTGTTCGTCTACATTTATGAATGAATATATGCTAGAATGTATCGCACTATTATACGATATTAGTAATTCTATTATTATTCTATTAAAAGTTATTTGAAACAGTAGGCCTACAAGTAACAGAAAAATAAGACACTAAAGAATAAAATTCTATTTCTCCCTGCAAGACTCCGAAACGCAGCTGCACACCCAAGAGGGTCAACGTTATTTCGCTGTATTCTCCTCTTGATTACGAGCCGAGCCCATCAAACCCAACATAATTACAGTCATTTCGCCCTTATTTATTCTAATGCAGTTTCCCATCTCTGGTATAATTATGAGCAATTTTTTTCGCACGTGGAATCTTTTGTTAACAAAGGAGATAGAGCACTGAAAGAAATGTGCTGCGCCATGAAAAAAAGATAAGTGAAATAGGTGAGCAGACATCTCGTCGCTGTTCCCTTATATGTAAGCCTGGCAAATTGCTTGCAGGTGTATATCGAGGGATTGTCAAAAGGAAAAGGGTTCGAAATTAGCGAAAGCACAATGCAAATGTAATGAAAGCAGAGACAAAATTAAAGGACAAGAGCTGGCGTCTTTTCTAACTGAATCCATAGAACCCCCATTTTAGGATTTAAATAGTCTAGATTTATTTGTTTCTCGGTTAAATTCAGATTTATCCTCATATCAGGATGAGTTTAGGATCGATTTATATTTTAAGAAATGTATCTTCTAAAAGATGAGGCAAACCACCGTATCTTCTAAAATACGAAACAAATCTGTAGCCTATTTCAATCAGATATTTGGAATATACAGATATTTGAAATGTTCATGTAGCATATTATCATGTGCCACGGAAAATAATGGTGTTGTCTTCAGTGTCCTCTGCATATAGCCAAGGCAACGTGATGTAGGCTAAGGAATACAACCTGTAATGCTATATCGTCGAACGCTAGTGTGCATCTCCTCAGGAATTCATGCACCATTGCAAATAGTGTCCGAAACTACAGTGAACTGACATTTGCTACAAGGTACTGTCATCAAAAATACTGCAATCTGACAAAAAGCTGTAGCCTATCTTCCTCCCCAAAGCTATTGGTGTCATAACTAGGCTATCGTTCTAAAGTGAATCCATTCATCAATCGATGCAAAAAAAAAAAAAACAATATGCAAAAAACAACAACAACAACAATAAATGTTTGCCTTACCTTCATACCAATAACAACGTTGAAGACATCTGAGGTGGTTCATACATTCCCTCTTTAGTGAGATAAAAACATATAAAAATGAATCCAGAAGCATTAGTTCTGAGTCTCAGTCCTATAAACTGTTTCCCTTGCTGTGCTAAGTGCTATAACAGCACTGTTCAGAATATGACTGAAAATTCCAGCTTTATTTCCCCTCTTTATAGCTGATGGAAAAAATTGCAGATTATTAGCATAAATGTTTACTCCTCATTACGCTGATGACATTGTGCACTCGAGATCTTGGTAATCTTTGGGAAAATTATGAGTAATTTTTAAAAATTTAAAGCAGCAGTTACCATGCAATTCAGGCTAATTCTGCGTAGGCTCCAAACGGATATAATTATCGAGGAGTCAAGATGTTATGCTAAAAACTATGCATTGATATTCCCATTTATTATGTACATACAACTTTGACAATGTTGATGCTTGAAATAGCTGGAAATTGTCTTCCGCAAAAATTACAGTCCATATTAGGACATCTAAAATTGCGAAGAATTATATAGTAATTGCAGGCTTTCAGATCGGAAAGCCAGAATGCTCGAACTAGAGCAATTGTGGATGAAATTACAGATCAGAGTATAAATTAGGGAAGGGGTATGGCATTTTTCAAGTTGTCTGCAGGATTCCGGAAGTGTCTAAACCCACATTATTGCTAGTCGTTTAGAGGGAACGTGCAGACGAAAAGGCATTTAAGCTGTGTGATTTTAAATAAACATTTTGAACACAACACCTTTGCAATTTGTTTTTTTTTTATGTTATGTTAAGGAGACTGTTCTGAAACTTGGTGCTTGGTTGTCATTCATCCATTTATTCATTCATTCGTGCATCTATAGCCTATTAGGCTATCAAATCCTATCTATCTATCCATCTATCTATCTATCTATCTATCTATCTATCTATCTATTCTAGATGTGGCGAGAGCATGCCGTTTTAAGAGACTTTGCACAATCCTATTCCCAAGATCCTGCCAGTCCCTGGGGAGTTGAAGCATGGCTCAGCCTCACGTCTGAGACAGGGCCATGAAAGCCTGCTCCCGATGTTGATTTTATTTTGACTATTTCTAGTTCTGCAGGCCTATCGCCATTTTCAGAAGTGGTATGTAGTGCCAAAGGATCATTTGGTTTTCTTTTGCAAAATTAACTCAGCCAAAACCTCAAGAAAGTGATTTACATCTTGTAATGTTGGAGTTACTGACAGAAAACATATGTATTACATGTCTCATTCTAGCCTGTAATCGCTGGATGTGAAGAATGGAACATTGCTGACTTTGGCCTTTTGTCGTGTATATTGACAATGTGTTGTGGTTTATGCAACAGGTAACAGTTACTGTTGTCAACAATGTCCTGCAGCAACATTATTGTTATTGTATTGCCAGAGTACACCTATGTGATCTCATAACATATTTCATTGGGTCTGAGGGAAGCTGTGGGTGTTGCCCATGAAACCACACCTTTTGAGAAACTTAAATGATTCTACATTGTGTGCTTATGTAACATTGATAATAAATAAGCATATTAGATCATTTTACTTTTGTTACATATCCTATTTAGCCCATATGTGTTGAGAAGATACATACCAGTGAATACATTTCTAGATTTTGTATAGGCTTATGAGCCTCTCAAAAGACCCTACTGTTGTGCGGGGTGACTGGAAGTTGTGAGAAATGTTTCCATGTTGTTTGGCTCGAGGCAGATTCAAGCCAGTTTTTTGGCTCGACTGACTTCATAAAAAGTCTGGAGAACAGCGCGCTGACTCCAGAGAGTCTGAGGGGCTGAACCCAACCAAACACCCTCATCTTCTCTTTCGCATGCCAAGGCGTGTTGCTTGCCGTGACTGCTCCTTTTCATACCGCGCCTGGGGCACTGCGTCTCGGCTTTGTTAATCATCTTGTCTGTATCAGGTTCCGCTTACCCCGAGCATAGGCTACGTTCAGTGACTATAAAATATGGGCAAATATCTAGCAAATGTACCACTATGGATTCAAAAAAAGAACCCGAGATAACGTCAAAAATAATTAGCGGAACAGCGTTTTTCAGCATCTATTTTTCTGGTTGTTACACTAGTCGCAGAATGGGTTATCCTTTTTATAAACGAATCACAAAATAAAACTGCAAGTTGCCTTCGAGTGAGCTAGGCTATAGCAAGCGCATAACCCTGACGTTAACGTAGACTAACCGTTATTTGAGTCGACCTTGATCGGATTTAATACAGTAAAAGCAATTCTTGTAGAAAATTCTGCATGATAAAGATACCCTTGTCATGTTTACTTGTGAGAGGAAATATTGGCTTTAGGATACTTTAGGATACACAAAAACATTTTATTTAAATAACGTTAGAATCAATGCAGGACTGCGTAATTGGCCCTGAAATAAATAAAAATGAAAACGGAGTGTCTGAGCGTGGAAATATCAGTAGCTTAAACTTTATGTCCCGTTTGTTGCCGTCCTAATATTCAACATAAGAAAAAATACATAATAATTAGAAAGGGTATACCAAAGAAACATTCAGTGGTGGCATGAAACGTCTTGCCTATACGGATTTCACATCCTTATGTATAGAATACAAAAAGAGACAATTATAGAAACACAACAAAACATTTATGGTGGACAACAAAATTGAGGTCATTTTTCTCAAAAGGCACGATACAGTTTTCAAATGTTGTGCTACATATGACATTGATATACGCATCCTGTAGAAAGGTGACAGCAATGTTTGCATGACGAGCATGCTATATTCTAATTCGCTTTGGGTTTTAGTGGTTTGGTGAACAACTATATGGTGTCCTTTTTTGTCACCAAAATGCGCATAATAAATAAATACAAAAATAACCGCCAACTGCTTCTTCAGCGCCCGCCAGTTTGCAACTTCTCCTTACAGAAAAATAACAGTGTATTATACTAAATTGTAGAAAGACACTGGCACATCAAATAAAATTGGCCAACATTGGCATCCATACGGAAACAGTCACTGGAAACTGGGATATCGGCGTAATTCTCCATGTCGAAAAGCCATTTGTTAAAATATTGTCCCAGCACTCATAGCTGAATTGTGATGATGCTGTAGGCCTACTAGTGTGTTGGGCTGAAGATGTGTGGCTGAGTTCGTTGATGAATACCAAGAGTAATTCGCCAAAAAGGAAGGCGCAGTTGTGTTCGGGGGACTGCTGCTTTGCGGCAGAGCTGAGTTTACATTGTTCATTCTTTGATTCTGTGGAAAGTCCCATGCCACGGAGCCTGGCGGAGAATGGCAAGGAGGAGACTCGCTGGAGGCCACATGTTGTTCGGGGGGGATTTCTCCACTTTTCCACAACTTCTTGAACTTGGAACGACGATTTTGAAACCAGATTTTCACCTGTAAGAAAAACAAAACAAAATGATGAATACATTATGTGTGATGGCCATATCTCCACATAGGCCTACTAATGTAAACCAACCCAAACAAGCAGCTGCAAGCATCAGGGTAATTTCCTAAAACAGATCTCCGAAGGAACTGTATGAGAACACTAGGCACTGCAGATTCAGAATATGCACTATACGCGAAACCATTTGTAACACTTCCCAAATGTATCGTCTGTTTTATGACGCCCAAACGTGTTCTTCTGATATTCCTGGCAACCAGTAGGCCTAATCATTGGCTACTAGTATGATGTAAAGACGTTTAATCAACAATAAAACGCCAAGCAGATATTTCTAATGCAGCTTCCTCATATTAATGCCCACAGAAGATCAGATGACATTGACTTAATCTCACCTGGGTTTGCGTAAGGCCCAACGAGGCAGCCAGTTCAGCTCTTTCGGGTAGCGCCAAATACTGTGTTTTCTGAAATCGCCTCTGAAGGGCGGCGAGCTGGAAGCTTGAATAAATTGTTCTTGGTTTTCGAACCTTCTTTGGCTTGCCGTTAACCATTCTGATTTCAGGTTCACTTTCTTCTTTTTCTGTAACAGGAAAGCAAACAGCCACAATATTACTGAAGGGAGACATTACAAGTAACACATAGCCACTACCCCTGACGCATAGTCGGGCTACAAAATGTATTTATCAATTATTCATTTTAAAATTCTAAACATATTTGTTTACCTGCATCGGTTTGAGTCGGTGATGAGTTGGAGCCATAGGAGCCATAAGTGCCAAAAGTGGAGTTGAAACCTAAGTCGTACGATTTATTGTATTGAACACCATTCATGCCATTGTTATGGTACTGGTAAGAACCTAGTTGGCCGTAAGGAGACCCTGCGCAGTGTCCGGGTTGTTGGTTGTTGTAGTAGCTGCTATCCGTTGCGGTCGACACGGGTAGAGTTGGCGACTCTTGCGATTTGTGCAAGCTGTGGTAGCTGTTCGAGGTAATCTGGTTAGAATGCATATCTGTATTAAGACTGTCGAAAACTCCAGTCATTTTCAGGTAAACTGCAAATAGCCTATACTTCGTTTCTGTCTTCAGTCTCGCTGCAAAGAAATCAAATAAATCACAACGTTTAAAAAACACAGATAAAGTTAGTTGTGTTCAATTAACGTCATTCCCATAAGCGTAAACGGCAAGCCAGGAGGTTTCTGACAGATGTCTGTGATTGTCTGCCACCAGAGATGCTAGCGGGCGGGCATTTATCCCGTGTCACGTGAGAGGCTGAGCTTCAGCATGTTGCAACAGCCAATGACTGGTTGCGGGATACATGGCATACATTGCAAGGGTATCTACGGATGAAGTGCGCTGGTAGCGTATTAAACGCTTCTTAAAGATTTATTCGTCTTCAGTGGATCCTAACGGCAAGCTCCAATGTCTTTCCTGGCAAACATCGAGCATCAATGTTTAGGCGTTTTAGTGGGCTATTATCGATTAGTCATGTAGGTAAGGTTATAAAACTCACTACATAAAGGTCCATGAAATGATACTTCTAGCAAAACCATTCCTTAGAGGCAAGCATCATGAAACTCATTCAATGTGGTTTTGTTGCGACACCTGTCGGTTGTCCAACAGACATGTCTTATTCTCATTGATGAGCCCACAGCTAGTGAAACTTCAGTATAATCGCAAGCACCAGCACACACAGGGTATATTGCCAATAATGTAAATAGCTTATTGTGATATTAATTCCCGAAGAAGTGCTTTGAGGGATACAATCTGATGATGAACTTGATGTGCTTTAGTTATGAGTGGGAATGATATGTAGTAGGCCACTTGATTCTGAAGTAAGTTGAAGAGATATTCCCAAGATTACACTTATGGGCTAGAAACCACAAACGCTCAGACAGTTTATGTGTGTGTTTCAATCTCCATAAAAAAAAAGTGGTTTGCGTTTTTTCTTTTTTCCCTCCCCCCTTTTTTTTTTTTTTTTTAAAGAAAATCCTCGGGGATCAAACTAATTATCCCTGGAAATTCTCATTAGTATTTCCCACTGATTACGAATATGTCTTCATCACTGAAAAGTGTGTGCAAAACTACTTTTTCTGTTAAGGTAGGCTATATTTCCACAAGATGGCAGTATTGGACTATATTAACAATCACATGTTTGTTAAGGTTGCACATATGGAGGTAATCACTACATAAAGCATATGATAAATAAATAAAATGACACAAATAAAATAATTCACAATCAACTTGACATTTTGATTAATAGTGTCTTGATTATTAATGTTACTGTCTTACTGGAGCACTATTAGGTCTAGGCCTCCAGGGGTCAGCAAGTTTTCAGATTTAAGATGACCTCTAGGATCTTTGTTCTCAGGACTTCCTAACCTTGATCAGCAGAGAGTGTCTAAGTAATCATAATCACACAAGTCGAGACATGCAAAGATTTATTAGAGTGCAATTTTGACAATATCCAATAATAGCAATTGACTTTATAATCACAATAACTAGAACAGGTTCAGTTTACTTTACAGAGCTTCTAAACTTTCACCTGCAGCATTTTGTGAAGAAATGAAAAAGTTGTAAAGTACAAACACTTGGGTTGACAGTTTGAAAGTCAAAGGAAATAACTGTAGATGGGTGTGAATGATAAGTAAACGCTTGTGCAAGTTTGTCATAATTTTACTTAATTCTATAGCCTTCTCCTCAACCTTCACGGACCAATGTTGTTGGTCTAGGACCAGAAGCCTTTGTCCCTGACTAAATAAGGCTTAGTGGCCGCTCTCACATTCCCTGACCACCATACCTCTGTCCATTGTTTGCAGGCCCTCTTGGGCTTTTTCCCAGGCGGTGGCAGTGGAAGCAGCATGTCACAGCTCATTAAGGATCAGCATGGCCTGCACACAGTAGAGAGGAGGAGGGAGCATACCAGGCTACATGCAAACGTTAAGGTAGAGACAATCCAATGTATGAACTTCATCTAAAGTAAAGTAACATTTAGAAACAGTTGCACCCCCCCCCCCTCACACACACACACAAGCATTAGTATTGTTGAATACACCTTTGCAAACATTCTCAATAATTAGATTAAAATGATCAAAATCAAGTAAATCACAAGTAGACATATTTGCTTTCCCTTGGACCTGTGGCATTTCCCATGTTATTGGCAGGCTCAATAAAGATCCCAACGTGCTCTCACCCTCACTCTTTATGTTCATGACCTGCAATAGAGGGGCCGTCAGTCAAACACACTTCCCCATCGCATCAAGTTTTATTGAAGATGATAGACCTCAGAAAGAACAGCCTTTAGCACCGCAGAATTCATTTTCATCTCACATCTCACACTGGTCAAAATATGAGACCCTAAAAAGTGTGAGTTAATTATTATAAGCACTCAAGAGAGCCTACATTTCACTTCATTCATTCTCAGTCTTCGGGGCTCCTCTTGTTAAGGGGAAGCTATACTGTAGGAGATCAGATGGCACAATGATGTTCTACTCAGTGTTACAGTATTCAGGAATATGAGGATGACAGCAGGATAATAAAGCCACTACAGCATGCTATCACAAGGCCACCAACTCCTGAAGATAACTCTTTAAAGACAACATTGTGGGCCAATTTGTATCCTGATTCAATTAGACCCCACAAACATTACAATTGGGTTGAATTCCCACCTGCTTTGCCATACAGTTTTAGCAGGTTCATAACATTCACCACGCCAAATATGAGACTTTCCAGCTCCGCTCAAATCTGGATTGGATTTCTGGCATGTCGGATTTGTTTGTTGGCTGTCCTGCAGTGTGAGCAGTCGAACATACAGTAATCAGAACCAATCAAAATGTGGTGTATAGTCATACCCAGTAGGTAGTAAAAAGTAGTGTCTGCCCAGCCTAAGGGAATCTTGTGCAATGTGATGATAGCTCTTTTTCTTCAATGCCAGAGGTAGCATTATGGACCCAAGGAATCAATTGTGTGAACTTGTATAATACCCAAAGTGGTCAAATGTGGTTGGGAGTAAAACCTGTAGCTCTGTAAAGTTAGCCACTTTATGAATAAATGAGAGTTTGAACTCCATTTTTGTGTGTTGATACGTTTAGTTGACATATCAATACTCATCCGACTTTCGCCCTTTTCTGTCAGACACATCTACAGGATCCTTATGGTATACAGTACCTAGACATTCTTAAATGATCTGTCTTCATTAGACACTTCACATCTAGACTCAAAACACCAGAGAATGAAAAAAATCCATCCATCCCATTCTAATCCATGTTTGTCCCCTTAACAATGTAAACAGGTTAAACATGATATTTTTTTATGAAAAAATGCTTAAATATATAAAGCAATATTTGAAACATCACAAAGTGCTACGACGGCACTGGGTACAGTAATACGAAAACTAATCAAGTGGATCGTTATGTTAGTGGCTGGTGTGATTGAATACCCATGCCACATTTCCAGAGAATTAGCTGAATGATGAAACTAATATCGCGGCAGACAGAACCCCCTTTTTTATTTATCTTGACGTAAATACTCTTTAGTTTGATCATTATATGCATCACATTGAAGAAAAGGTTGTTAAAACAGGCCAGTATTAATTTTAAGAAGCAATGGTGATTCCTTAGAAAGATATTTATTCAACCAAAGCTATGCATGACCCTTGTGACTGAGATATCTATAGTGGGAGAGACATTAGAGTGTGTGGGACATGTCTAACTGATTACTGTAAGATCAGTGTGAGTTTCTCGAGGTGTGGGAAATGTAGGCCCTGATTGCATGGCAGACACGGGGGCAAATCTCTGCCTCAGGACTCTAATGGAACAGCAGGGGAGGACATTAAATCATCTTTACAGTGTGTAGCCAATTCCTCCCAGCTGTCTCCCTTGCCACTCTAGGAATGGGCTATTGAAATACTTAGGGAAGTTCACAGTAAGGACGGAGAATATTCTGACGGGCGTTCAGCTACTGGCACTGATTTTGCAGTGTTCTGGATAATGCTTAAATTGACCAACTGCCAAATGCCCACATCAAGACAATTATGAAGAAATGTGAACCATCCACTGGCAACTGGACGTAACACAAAATGGATGTGCTTTTGGGTATCACCGAAGTATACTGCAGACCTTGCAGATCTGTCCTTTGTGAGGTAATGCACAGAACGTCTGTACCATGTAAGTATACAGAACTGAAGTGTTGGGTAGTGCCATTCATATTCATTCTAATGGCCGATGTTAGCTAATTCAGCCAAAATTCTACCCAGTAGGCTACCCGCATCTTAAAAAATGGCGTCCAACCGTCGCTCACTTCAGCCCACAATTTCACAAAAACCAATGAGGCCCCACGTTATAGATCGCCACACATGATGTCATCCATGTTGATTGGCATTCTCAAGGCTTCTTGAAATGCAACCAGCTACATCCATGCCATTTGAATGATGTGGAAGAAATGTGACCTAAAGATCTATAAATGCTGAGAGTCTGAGATAAGGTTTGTCTCTCTTGTTAGTTAATTCATCTCTGCAGCTGTCTCATGCATCTGTCTGTCATGACTGTCTGGATACAGAAGCAACGTCTGTGTACCAAAAAGACAATCACTTGTTACTCACACATAGCCTAGAAATCTAGACGCCCCTAGCGGCAGCAAATGTAATTTGGCTGGCGGGGCAGTCTAGGCACGATCCATAGAGCCAGGGAGCTGAGAACTCGAAAAACCAGCGGGCCAATCACAGCGTGTATAGAGTCGGTGGGTGGGCTTAACATAATGGTGACTGACATGCGACCAGAAGTTGCGACGGTAACGCATCCTGTTATTTGAAAACAAGAAGATGATTCGTTTAGCGTTATCCTATTGCGTGGAGAGGGAAGGTTACGCATCCTGCTACTTGAAAACAAGAAGATGATTCGTTTAGCGTTATCCTATTGCGGGGAGGGAATTTGAAAGACAACTGTTTATCCCACCCCTCCGATTGAGCCCTGTCTACGGTGAGTGTCCAGACCCTACATCTTGATGTGGGTCTGGCTCGTCAGGCTAACTCACACACACATTTGTACCTAAAATTGTATCATTACACCTCCTTGCACAGCAGCACACACTTTCAGTCCAGTGAGTTAGAACATTAGGAATAGGCACCCCATTTACCGTAATGGCATATGACATCTCTGTTTGTTTGGGCTACTTACGTGAATGTAGGCGCAAGGCAAAATAATAGTCATTAATCAATAGTGATAATTTTTATAAAATCTGACTGACTATTTTGAATGTGATTCTTTCACTGGCATATTAATATTGCGAGACTGTATCATGATAGCTAGTGTGTGTGTGTGTGTGTGTGTGTGTGTGTGTGTGTGTGTGTGTGGTAGTGGGCCTATATTTGGAAGAAAGTCCAGGGCCTTTTTTTAGTACCCTGTGAGAAGTGTAAACTTCACAAAATTACACTGACATTACCAGTGAGAGGTAGGATCAGTACAACATTCCTTAGACGCACGCCAAATTGAATACAATTCTGCCCATAGGGGGCGCTAGCCGTGCTACAGTTGACACATTTTGGAATAAGATCTGCTTACACTTGACCACAATTACTCACATCTTCAAGTTTCATTTGGTCCACTCAACAAAATGACCGCAAATGTACTGCATTTGCACCTTCACGGCACAAGACATCGGTCACTGAAGCACTATATTTTTGCACTGACGTCATTCAGATTGTGCTACTCCACAAATGAGATGAGTGGTAAGGAGTCCTGCTGAGCTGGGGCATTGGGCCTCCTCTAGAAATCTGGAAATAGTGTCCTTGTTGCACATGCACTCAGTTTCCTCTGTGAATGTTGTTTTAGATCATTCTGCTGACAAGACAAATAGAAACATATGATTCCTGATTAATATGATAAGTAATATGATACAACATTGTCTCACCTCTACATTTTTCAATGTGTAACCTTGTCAGGGAAAAACCCTTATACTATAACTACAAGAACCACTCAAGACGTTCAACAACTTTTCAGTTGCCTGCTCCGATCAGAGGAGAGAGTGCTACTGTCCGTGGTACAAGCCCCTCAGTTCAGCCACAGTCTCTGCTCACTAAAGCGTAGCAAGTTCCTTTTATTTGCAAGCATCTTTACTCAATACATAGGTCATACTGTTTCCTGCTAAGCACGTGGGTTTCTTATTCAATGGTTTCATATGTCATTATTTGCTAAGCGAGTGTGTGTGTTCTTCTCTAACTGCTTCTGGTTTTCTTGTCACCCATGCCCTAGAACATGTTCGCAATGATAATTTCATATACATTTCTATGACGAACCTGCATTATATTAGGTGAATATGCAGCCACTATTAATGGAAGTTGTCTCAGAGTGTTTTAGGTAATACTGGGGGAATAAGTAATAATGATGATGATAGTAACAATGATATTAATAATAATAATCATTTTCTCATCATTTCTAATATCTTTCTTTAGCAGTGAGGTTTCTTGTATGCTGTGTTCCTTAATACCAGCCTTCTGCACATTTCCAGATGGTGCCATGTGCAGTGTAGCAAAGCAGTTCTAACTTTGTCCATGTGAAATTCCACACATGTGATAGGCTACATATCAAAAATGTCTTTAGTAAGTAACATTCCCTCCAAGAATCTATGACACTGAGGCACCAAATATTTCTCCTAAAACTCAGAGTCAACAAATATGCACCTGCCCAGCATTTCCCATTTGTTATTGTTTTTTTGGGGCCCCACCGTCGACTTCAAGGCAGCGCTGCCTGGAAAGCGCTAGGGTTAGGCAAGAATTAAGGTTAGGGTTAGGGTTAGGTGCCTTGAAGGGTGGCAGCGCTGCCTTCGGCCCTGACTGTAGCTAGAACATCAGAACATGCGTGGAAGTTTCCATCCACTGAGGATGGAAGTGAAAGTGGAGGATATCACTCCTGTTGGGGCACTAATCAACTGTGGGGATCCCTGCTGTCTCGCCTCAGTGGCCCCCCATTGCCCCAAACACTCCTCCAGTAGTGTGTGTGTAGTGGAGTGGAAGAGGCCCTGTAAACCTGAGCAAAGCGTGATCTCGCTGTCAGGCCCTCCTTGTTCTCTGTCTCGGACTCTGACCATAAAACCTGGGGTGAGAGCAAACTTGCACCCATCCTGTGAAAAAACGTTTCACACAATGGCTGTGTGTGTGACTTCTAAACAGACTGGAATAGCCACTGTGTCACTTGGTTTGCCCTGAGAACCCCCATGTTAATGTCCTGCTGGAAGGGCTGTTGTGAGCGTGGGACATTGGTCGCCTTGGCAACATGTTCCATGCCACAAAGCCTTTAACTGAATTCCACCAGGTTAGCCAAACAAGTTGACCCCAAGCAGAGTGTAGCAAATTAGCAAGTACATGATTAGTTAATGTTTGCATTTCTCCCCCCTTCAAGATCCAAGAGAAAGTGTGTTTGTATGTTCTTAATACCTTTCATGCTAACAGCGCCTTGCCTTGATGCAGTCCTCTGGTTGCAGTTTAGCCTAGCTTCATTTAGACGATCATCATCTAGGATGACACAAAGCCATTCTGAAGATAATTATAGCTGGTTCTCATCTGTTTTGTCATATTACTACATGAGGACTAACCGCATAATTATCTGGAGAGTTGTGAGCCTGTGATAATGACACATCTTCCACTTGCTTTCCCTGTGCTCCGCGCTAGCCATGGATGGCAGTGGGCCAGGGAAGCACCGATAAGCTCTGGCCCAAATACAGCAGTGCCATTATGTGGCCACATCCATTCTCTTAATCACTTCATCAGGACATTTTAAAAGCCATTTTCATTGCATTGTCATAGCTTTTTCAGATGATATGAAAATGCCAGATATTGGTGGTAATAGATGGACTTCTGCATGTGCAAACAATCAATGAATGCTCAATGTAGGAAACTGTAGAGCTCCACATTTTTAATTACGATAAACATACAAAATAAATAAACATGCAAATAAATAAATAAATAAACATGCAAAAGCAAGCACAAGCACAAGGTTCACAAAATGATGCTTAAATCATCAGAAGTGCACCGTGCTTGCAGTTGAGGAACTATTTAAAACCATCTTCGCTAGCTATGCTTCTACACAGGAAATCCTGAATTGAAATGAAAAGAAAAAAAAAACATAGCAGATACATATCAGGATGGCAACAAAGCAGAATGGCAGTGCATTCTGCACACCACCCTGATGCAAATCAAACACATCAACTCACATCACATTTTGTACAAGGAAATTTAAACAACGGTGAGGCCATACAAGATCAATTCTAGTGGCTTGTTACAACTAAATAGTGCCAATGCTGTGGAAGATGGGTGAGTTGTTTTGATAGTCTGTTTGATAGATAGTTTCTGAATGATCAAACTGACTGAATTAAGTACCACCAAAACACTTTATTTCTGGTCACACACATTCCAGGAGCCTTCCAGAGAGGACACAGAGAGGGGGATCCCCCAGCATGCCTTGCATTAGGAAGCCACAGGATCTGGCTGAGAAAGAATGCAAAGGGCTCTATGAGGTCCGCCAGCCTCATTGTTCGGTCAGGAGCAGCAGCCCCCTCCCCGGAGTCCTAAACGGAGGCTGGCCTTTAGAGAGGCGCGAGCAGGGCAGATTTACAGCAGCGCTCTGCTCACAGGCACAAAGGAGCACGCACTGTCATAACAGCCTCACCAGGAGCCTGCTCCCACTCCGGCCCAGCAGGAGCCAACACCACTAGTCACACACAACCACTCATGCACAAAACCCCCACCACACTAGCATGCAGCCAGGGGCTCAGACATTGCACTGGGCTTGTGGCTACTATGGGGCAATGGGTTGTGAATGCCATGATACAGCATAAGCAGTGGTGCAGCATAGCTATCGGTCAAGGGCTAATAAAACATGTGATGCCCATTGTTCTCGCTCAAAAGCAGACAGGTTTGTTGAATGTTGTGCGTTTCTATTGGTCTGGACAATTTGTGTTGTAGAAATTAGGGTAAATACATCCTAATAATCTCATCCTAAAACGGTAACCTTTGAACGTGGTAGTGGAGACAAAAATGGCTGACAAATGTAAGTGTGTCCTCTTGTGTAATGCTCTTCACCTCAAAATAAAGTCACACCCTTTCTCATTGATTCTCATTTGACTCATCTCATCTTGTACAGTAGATGCAGCAGAATATTCTGGGCAAGGCCACGTAAAACACAGAAAATTGACAACTCAACCTAAATTTGGACAGAGCAAACACAGTTCTTTTAGTTTAGCCACTGCAACCTAACAACAATTGACAGGTTAATGAACAAGATTGACAGATAGAATGCTGTAGTATAGGTCTAGCCTCTGGAAGAACCCTTTGGTCCATCTGTCAGTGAATTGCCACAATGCTTTACAATAGGGGACATGGATGGGCGCTAGGCACTGCATGACTGTAAGTGTTCTGCCCGCTACATTCCTCTAACACATGTCTTCAGTCTATCTTGTAACCTAAAGAAATAGTTGGCAAATCAATTTATCTTAAGTTTCACAAGTCAAAGACAGAAGGCAATCACTCCAGATGTGACAGGAGCTTGTGTTACAGCCTTTGTAATGCTAGCAAATAGCAGCATAAGGTAGCCATCCACATGGCAGTAAATCTGGATAATAAAAGCAAATGCCGACAATAGGATCACAGGATAAAACACAGGATCATTTTCTAGAGGCTATTTTATAGCTGATATGTTGATGAGGCTGTAACTGGACCTTTAAAACAGAGTATAAAGAACCTCTTCAGGGAGCGAGCCTCACGTTTTATTTAACAAAATGTAAACCTTTCTCTAGGACATGGCAGTATCACTGTGAATTGTATTGGATTAGTTTAAAGAATGTTTTATCTGAAGCAGGTGCTATTTTTGCTACTGTATTGAGTCTTGCCAACAGAGACAAGGACACACATCTGACATGTATCCTTGGCCTCTTTCTTTTGTTTAACACATTTCCTGTTTGTTCCCTCTTTGTTCTATGGAGAATTATCACTGTTCTTCTACCAAGCAGTACTGGGTAAGCAATGTTTTTTTCAAACACAGGATTTTTCATTTACCTTTGTGTTGAGTTGTCTTTAAGCTACTCTGCATAGCCTACTTTAATTTTAATTTACTTGATTTGATTTTACTTTAATTTCATTTACTTGATTTGTTTGCACATGCTTGCTTTTACTTGTTTGTTAACAATCTCCGTTGTTGATTCCCAGGAAACAAATCACCCCTCTGTTGCGTGCATTCCAAAAGAGGTGTTCCTCCCGCTCAATCAAATTGTCCAATCAGGGGAAGAAAACGGAGTGAAAGGGCAGCTCACCTGTGGGGATCCACCTGAGTCCCTCCTTTGTGTGCCAGCTCTCTCAGGTTTCCCCTCGCCATTGACTACGAGAATCTCCGGCGAACTGGCGTGACCCCCCCTCTCTGTGGACTCATGTTACCAAACCACCCAAGGTGAGCACTACGCCAGCATGGAAATGAAGACTCAAGCATTACCCGCTGGTTTTTATACTCCTGCTCCAGCTATGAGTGCAGTAATGCCCCTCAGGCGTCTGCAGACCAGAACGTGTCAGTGGTCAGTATGTCTAGACTGCTCAAACCCACCCATGGTTTGATTCAAGTTTATTGTTTGCTTTGACCTATTTGAACATTAATATGGATGGTCACACCTTACACCTCAACCCTATTCAGTTTCAAGGTAGATGTCTGTACTTGTCATACTCATTTGTTAGAGAATTGAATTGGCGTAGTGCACATACAGTATACTGCTTTTATGGTTAATGCTCTGACTTAGTGTAGAGAACACAGATAGGGGCGGACTGGTAATCTGTACGTTCTGGTAAAATTCAGAATGGCCGTCGGCCTGGCTCAGTGCTTCATCAGCCAAGTAGCCTAGTGTCTAGCTCTCCAAATAAATATACTTGACCTACTGTATGCCTATCAGTGGACCATGTCTACACTATTACTTCATTGTCACTCAAGAAACTAACATTAGCACCATCACATTTTCAATATGCAGGATAGGTCAGTGATGCAATCTACAGTATGTGATACACAAGTCTGTGCAGTATACCCACTTAAAAAGATTTCCGTATAACCACTCAAAATATCCGAGGATATGTGCAGCCCGTTCATGATGTGACCTATAGATGCCATGCACACATAAGACAACACCACCTGTAATTATTGCTGACGCCAATTTCAAGTCAGCTGCATCTAAAGTGGAAAGGCCACCAGTTTTTACTTGTCCTGTGGGATATAGATTTGTCATTTTTTTTAATTGTTCTAAATGTTTTGCCTGTTGTGAGTCTATAATGCATGCTGAAACGCATAGAGCATTTGTGGGGAAAAAACAGCAGATAGTGCCTATGGAGCTGTGTATTGATCTCCACTGCTAATGGACAACAGTTATACGTAATGTGATATTGAGATGACACGTCATATCAAAGAGTCAAAGGAGAGAAGAAGGAGTCAAGAAGACAGCACATGGCAGATCCATAGTGGAGTTGACATACATATCCCTGTCTTCAAATGTAACCATTAGTATGTGTGTGCCCTATGAAGATGACACATTATGACCTTCATCAAAGATTCCTTTGTGTGTATTGTGTAGCGGGTATGCTGTGTATTGTTACTTTGTTAGTCTTTGAGAGCTTCCTGAGGTGGCCCACAAGGATGATACTTCCTTCAAACCTGCTGTGTCTGTTCATGTGGTAATGACCTGTCACAAAGGTCTCGTAAAATGTGGAAATGCTATTTGTGATTCTAGCATGACAAGATCACACAAAATGTGTGATATAAATATGTGTATAGTTTTTTGCACTGCACAGATACACAGGAAACTGTTAAATGAAGTGTTGCAGTGTGTTTCTGCGGAGGACTTCCTCCACTGGGGTCTTTGCAGTGATCATCCATCATCCGGCTGCTTCTGCTTCTCAGCTGTTGCAGAGCCTAATTGATGCATACTTCCAGGAGAGCCATTGCTGTGCTATGAAGTGAGTGTAAGCCCTGATAATTAAGATCATGAATAACTAAAAGCAGAAAGAATAAGCTCTGGATAGCTTCACTGGCTAAGCTGCTTTACTTTCTCTGACTGCCATGGAGAAGTAATTCCTGCTGATTAGTCTTCCTTTTCATCGCCTCGTTTCCAACATCAAATACTCTTTTTATTTTTGGAAAGTAAACTAAAGAATGTACTGCTATCGGGGATGTTTTTATGTGAAATAGTCTGAAAGTCACCATCAACCTCAATATGATCTGACTCTCGGTGAATCAAGTGCAGGTTCAGCAGCCGTGGTTTCCCACTTGCCAGGCTTTGCAGAATAGATGCTTGGTGTTTCTCTCTTTTGGGATCAGTGTGGTCTACTGGTCTCACTGCACCAGAGCTCTCTCTATGCAGCGATGGGGGAAGACTGGGCTTTGATATCCTCACAATGGCTACATTGTTTCTTGTCCTGCTGTGCATCTAATGCTGAGCTTAGGTTATTAAAGTACCTTAAATGCAGGTCCAGTCAATTGAGTTCAGTTCAGTGGAGTCCAAATAACCTTTATTCTTGTCCCTGAAGATCGATTCATTGATGTTTACATCAACAGACAATTAGGAGTGATTGCACACAACGTATTATGGCAACGACCACCACAACAGCATGCAAAAAGTGCTGTTGTAAGCTTTGTTATTGGAAATACTTACCGTTTTGTTTAAAGTCATATACAGTATTAACTGTAAATGTATGTGTGGTCACTCATTCTATAAATACACTGTAATGGGGGTAATTATTTGTAAATTATTTATATAGATAACTTTCTCTCTCTGCATGCACGACATCTCTCAAATAACAGGTGCACAGTAGGTCAAGGTGTGCAGTCAGACTAAACAGTGTCTTCTCAGGTTAATTTTTATCAAGCCAATGAATGATTCATCTCTGAGTTTACCATTCCCCCACTTCCTCTTATGTCGTGTGGCCTTCACCAGGCAGGAGGACCAGGGGAGGCTTCTCTATCATGCAAACAAACTCATCAATGGATGCAGTAAGCTACCGACTCATTGACTGGCACATCTGCTGTGGCCTGAGAGGAACCCGCCCATACAAAGACCTCCTGAAGGGGAAGTTATACTCCAGCCCACACAAATGACTGAGAGACAGTTAAAGATGAAGCATGCAAGCCTACAGTCACAGGGATGGATCTCACTGACAGATGGAGACACATGTGTTACTCTTTTGGCCCGCGTTTTATCCACCATGCTTCCCCTGTAGCCTACAGAGGAGAGAAAACTTCTAGAACTGAATTGTTAATGCCTGTTGAGAAATATGAGCAAAGCCATTATCTTTTCAGATCTCGTCCGCAGATTTTTTTTAAGCTTGTTCTGTGGCCAGCGTGCTTTATTGTTTTTTTTCTGACTCACTGCCCGAGGAATTCATGGACCACAATGAAAATCATTCTGCGCACTTGCTGTAAAAGATGACCAATGACATGGGTGATGCGGTCATCCTTTAGGGTTGAAATTCTCAATTATAGCCCCTCTACTCCTCTCTGACGTGCAGATGAGCCTGTATTCAAGCCTTTGTCCCACCAAATGAAAAGCTGTGCCCACACTTTTGAGTCAGCGCTCTCTCCAACAAGAGTGGTATTCACATCCCGGCCCTCTACAGTGGATGATAAGGCAGTGGTCAAGGGGTGGAGAGGGAGATCGAGATAGTCAGAGAGGCATGTAGACATGCTGGATGTGAGGAGTTATGGAGATGCTCCACTCTCTTCTCTTCTCTCTCTCTCTCTCTTCTCTCTCTCTCTCTCTCTCTCTCTCTCTCGTCCTCACTCCCTCCCTCTCTTGCTCTTCTCCTTTCACACAGAGAGAATGTGAGTCATGCAATTGTTTTGAGGTCCTGATGTGTTTTGGCAAGATAGCCGGGCATTCCTGGCACACACACTGCACTCTTCCTCTCTGAGGATGTGCAAAGGAGTGGGAACATCTCCCACTCTAGCTGTGGAAAGAATACGGCTACTTTCTGTAAATGCCCCAACATGGCATGGTACAAAGACAAGGTTTTGGGCAATTTGTGATTATTTTTGTATGGAAGATTTTTGTCTTGATGAAAAATTGTTTTCTGGTACTATTACAGTAAACACTACAGATGATGTTTGATATGTGCTGCTTCTCTGCCCTGTGTGCTGAGATCCAGCAGTCTGAGCTATGCAGGCTGCAGCTTAAGGATACAATGGAATGAGGCATGCAAACGTGCCCGTCCTACCCCCCTCTTTGTCTGCTCAGATTTGGGAGGTTCATTTGTCCAGCCTACTGGCTTCACAGTTGACTTGCTGGCCATCGGTGTTCCAATCGTGGCTTTGTGTTGTGAGGACAATCACTTGCTCCTTTCCACTATTAGAAGTTAGATAACCATTGAAGACACCACTCTCTCCCCTCTGTGTCATGGAGCATGCTCTTTGCCTTGGAATTTTGACTTGGGTTGTTAATGTATTTGACCTCATGGCCCTCTTATCAAAGCAATTCATATGTTTTATGCCACTGAATAAGTCAGTGCCTCATGCACTCTATATCTACATGGGTAATAAACCAAATGACATTTGTAGTTGTAATATCACAAAACGTTTCATATTGTGTTGACATGTGTTGAAACGTACCATTGTTTGAGATGCCAATGTTGAGAAGATAGATAGATAGATAGATACTTTATTGATCCCCAAGGGGAAATTCAAGGTCCCGGCAGCTTAAGACACCACACACATCATACACTACACTACAGTGTAAACAGCATAATACAAAGGAATTTGTAGTCAACTTTATAGATTTCCTTGACTGGTCTTTACTTTAGCTATAACAGGTGAAGTTGGGTATATCACTAACTCCATAACGACCACCTCACAACATAATGACGTAAAATGTGTGTTAGGAGAGAGGAGGGGCTTTGAGCGGCACAAACTTCGGCGCCTTCACTATCGGAGCGCACTGGAACCAGCGTTGCTAGTCCATCTAGGGAGAGCACTTGACGGACGCAAGGATCGGACTATCGTTATCTCAGCGCGATGGGGGTTTGTGGAAGATGTTGGGAAAGTTATATATGGATTTTCTTTATCTTACCATGGATTTGTGTCGGAGCTTTCAATTTAGATACTCAAAATATCCTGAGGAAGGATGGGGAGCCCGGTAGCCTCTTTGGATTCTCTCTCGCCCTGCATCGCCAGTTAGAACCAACGGACAAAAGAATGTAAGTTGTGGCACTGTGTTTATCGGAATCGATTTGTATCTATGGATTTGCAGGCTCAGGCGCTGCCTGCATGACGTTCACTAACAGGTTCCAGTATTTCTCTCACTTTGTTCAGCGCGTGCGGCAATTGCACCTGCGTTACAGCTCCCATGCTCGTGCCACACTATAGGACAGTCATGATATTATAACACTAAACTAACTCTAAATTTTCTTTCTTTCTTTTTTAGAAAACGCAACTGCAGTGTTTGGTCTTTATAGCAGCTTATTTTATGTTATTTTATGCTAATACGCATGCAATAATGCTTATTTTAAATAGCCTATTTCACACGATTCCATACCACCACACCAACACATGCCACGAACACGGTGGGTGGTTGTGTGTGGTGTGGGGGACGTGGTCATTGTGATTGAAGAACCCTTTGACAGGGACCATCAGAGAGGGGGAGAATGCATATTGCATTTAAATAGTAGACCTATGACTTCTTCTCTTTCCTGGTGCCATGAATGTAAGCAGGTTGTCTCAGACATACAGTACATGGCTAGATGTTTAAACTGTTAAAAGACTGGATGACCAAATAAAGAGAGATGTTGAAAGAGTATGGCTTATGGCAAACAACCACATTCAAGATACAGATTTGAGAGAAAATATGATGCTGTAATCATTGACTGTCCATTGTGTTGCGCTGACTGACCTTAAGTTGTGGCAGGTGATTTGTATAGGTCTGCCTTTTTTTAACACTAGTTTTCTCCCTAGTGTTAATGAATATGTGGTTGACTTGAAAGGGAAGAAAGCAACTTACAACATTGTGGAAAAACTTACCCATAGTGACATGTTTACTAAATGTGCTGTACTCCACTGATACGGTAAACATGAGCTGCTGTTTGATGTCCTTACTTGGGAGTTCTTTCAGTGGAGATGGACTGTGAGAGGAAACTATCTGTGACCTCACGCATGTTTGCCCATCAGTTAGAGGAAAATGAGCCAGAGTGAATGATTGGTTTAGTGTGTGTGTGCGAGGAGAGCACCAGTTTGGAGAGAGCAGAGTGTGAGTTTTATGTGTGCCAAGTTACCAACTGTGGTCTTAAATGTTAGGTCTTCAACATTGGATTGGATGTAACATTGATGATACAACAGTTTGTTAATGTTAGACTATTTACAAACAAGATCATTTGTCAGGCATGTTTGAAATAGATGGTGTATGATTGTGCACAGACACATTGGCTAGCTTGTGGTGATGTGTCTATCCCAGTTTGGGTCAAACATGTGTGTTATCTCTGAACCAGCAGCAGCAGACAGAGCTCAGTACGCTGTGTTCACTGGCAGACAGAGCTAGCTGCAGCACGCCGCTTGCATAGACAAAAAGATGACGCGGAGGTGATAGCCTTTTTTGCAGCAGAGTTTTGATTTCTAAGATGTGCTGTGGTGATAATCTCGCTAAAGCAAGAAGTAAAATAGCTGCGGACGTGACTGTCCCAGTTCGCCATCTCTCAAGGACCAGATGAATGTTCATTCCACTTTTGCTTGTAAATTCTGCCTGACTATTAAGACTATTTAGTTGAATGAATATGATAGCATGCTGTAGTTGTTTGTGACCTATTCATGGGTTTCATCAGGTCCCTTTCCACAGGTGTATAATCAAGCACCATGCAGTCTGCATTCATAATCTAGGTACTTGATTTTATACACCTGTGCAAAGGGACCTGATGAAACCCATGAATTGCTTTGTTCATCTGCTTGATGATTTGACCACAGTCTTTACCACAGACACTTACTTTTATACTGAGGTTAGAGAGTGTGTACAGAGGTTAGAGAGCGTTTAAATAACATCGGTCAGGCAGACCCTGAGAACAACAGTGAGCATCACATTTGCTTGTGTGCTTATGACAAATGGACATAATGCTGTAATGCCCCATATTAGTGCCTGACTTCGGGTTCCAAAGGTCTCTGCAGGGATTCACTCATTTTCACAGTTTATATGTTGGACATAATTTAGTAGTTCATTACGAAATCTATACTATATAGTTACTGCTTTATGCTCAAAGGTAGAACTAAACAGTTGACAGATAGCTACAGAAGGACTGAGGCTGTGCTCAATGGCAGCTTCCTCAGCAGATGCAGTGCATTGCTAATGTTGGTTCTGAAAGCATGTTTAGTAAGCTCCACAGCTGCTGAGTTGGGTAGCAGGTGTGCTGAATAGCGTTAGACTCATTTCCTCTCTCGTCCCTGATGGCTACAGTATTATCCCTCTGCTTGAGTCAGACAGAGCTCCTTTGGAGGTCTCAACTATTGAGGCTTCTTGTCTTGACTGAACATTTTGCAGTTCCAGTCCAGAGCCTTTCATGCTGTCACATGTACAGTTTAACCTGGAAGAGGTTTGAAGCTTTGTTTGGAGGTGGAATCAATCACATGGTTCCATTAAGATTGCAGCAGAACTATCTGTTTTATGGCACAATGAGTTTATTCCTTCCTCCCATTCATATAGTCCTTTGGAGTGGAGAGGACAGGTTTGGATCCACCTTTTCCATTCTGTTCGTCTCAAAGGTCTCTGCGCCCTCTGCAAAACAAAATATTGGATACGTCTTCTATGAATAGCTATGCATGTATGTGTATGTGTGTAATGTATGTACTGTATGTATGTGTGTGTGGACGGGTGGTCGATAATGTGGTTGGCATATCTCCACAATGAAACCAGAGAAGCATCCTCTGGGTAATGCAAACAAGACCATCTGTGGACGTAATATGATAGATGGTGTGAAGCTGTGGAGGAAGGGGCATTTACCATTCTCCGTCTGAATCACTGACCGGCATAATGGAGTGGACTCTTAGTTCCCGCGCTGAAATGCTTACGCACAGACTGCATTAGTGCAAGTGGAGTTGTGTGCCAGTGGATCGGTCACACTCTGGCTGAGGGGGGTGAAGTGCCCATCAGCAGCGTGCCAGAGGCTCCAGTTGCACATCCTCCACATGCGGCTGCGAGTCGACTCCACAGCTGTGCAGCAGGACGCTGGGGCCGTCAGTGTGCGGAGGTGACAGCCATCGGCCATCTTTAACACCCCCCCCCCCCACCTCTCCCCCCCAGCCAGCGTGCACCTGTGGTGGTGCTTTTGTTGTGTCTGTGTCCCACGATGGCCTGAGTGGGCTGCTCGTTGGGGACACATGCATGGCTATTTCTGTGTGCGAGCCGAGGCTCCTCGTCATTAAAGTCACACTCTTTGTGTCACACTGGTTTTGTGTGTGTGCCAAGGGTCAGCCGGGGCAAGGCTTTGTCTTTCAGAGTTCCCACTGAATTGCCCCATTAGGAATCACACAAGAATGCCTAATTTGGTGCTCCGCTCACACAGAAAACGTTGAAGTGATTCATGTTTAGGAATGCTTTTCTAAAAATGACCGTTTGCATAGAACTGCTCTGCTCTGTTGTATTTGGAAGCACATTTGCGTCACCTGCGATGTTCTGATGGCTGCAGTCCATTCATTAGTGCTGTTCTCCACTTGCTGCTGCGGAGTAGCACAGGGGAACCAGAGCAGTGAGAGCCCTGATGAATGGGGATTGCTGGAGTCAGGAATTCTTCACCAACTGACTCAGATCTGATTGTGGAAAGAGCTTTCATTCCACTGAACCATGTGGTAAATAACAGCAATCATCTGAGAGAAAGTTGATTTGTCATTCCTTTAAACCAGTGATCCAGTTAAGTAGAGTCGGACGCCCTCACTTTAGCTCCCTTCCACACCACAGAGGGGGTCTGAATGCTCTTATAATAGGAAAGCTGCTTAGGCCGCACTGAGTTCAAAGATGCGGCCAAAGCGTTTTTTTTTTCTTTCCTCATAATGAGCAGCTTGTTTTCCGTGTGTGTTAAAGGCAGTGGATGTAAAAGCCGGAGAGTAGCAAGTGAATGTCAGTGTTGGCCCTCAGCAACTTGTGAAATTCTACAGTGATGGCTGAAAGGCGCTGCGCTGCTCTGTCTCCAGCAGACCCAAACCACTTGTACATGCCCACATCTCTGTGGCAAGGGAACACATTCTAAATATCTCCCAGTGCCATTGGCAATCAGGAAACGCAAATGAATGACACATTCCAAAGAGTTGTAGGAGAGCAGATGAGAGACATTTGCACCACGCCAACGTGAGTCAAATGGCTTTAAGACAGAGATATGAAACATGAACAGGAAATGGAAACCTGTCTGTCAAAGTGTGTCATGACACAGTCTGAAAATAGATTAGATGACAATTAGATGAGGAACTTGCACACTTCATGCACCCTGATGATGTGTTGTGTAGAAGTCCTTTCTTCTTGCTTTTCCATGCTTTCCCCCCCTAAAGCATCTGTTTCCCCAGCTCCGCTTATGTTTGGCCTCTTGTCCCCCTGTGCATGGGCAGCAGGCTCAGTGCCAGGCTGGAAAATGTGACCCAGTATTTTTTTTCTCCTCTCGTCAGTTGTCCAACAATAAGCTGCCTGTTTGCACTGTTAGCCCAGCGGAGATAGATTTACATTTGCTGAAGTACCCGGCAGCGCAGTTCATTCATAAAAGCCTCTCAAAGAGATTGCTGCACAGGCTTTTATTACAATGGCAATCATTTGCTGGCTTCTGAAGGATTGTGTGTCAAAATAAGCTAAGCGGTTCAATCAGCTCACTCCTCAGACAAAGGTAGATTTTCTCCCCTTGCAGAAAGAAGCTGTACTCAGCAGAGCCGCCGGAGCAAGTGAGGGAGGTCAGCTGTAGTGTAGAGGTATCTTATGATAGACAGGTCTCTATTGACTTTAAAAAGCTGCATTGGGTACGTTCCCTTCCCCTGTTGCTACTGTTTGGTGCTACAGTATGTCATGGCACTGACACTTCCTGGCTGAAATTTACACTGGAGTTGCCAGTAAACACCAAGGTTCTGTTGCTGTCTGTGCACTTAAAGAGTGTATTAGATTACTAAGGTAGCTGCCCGTGGAAAGACCTTTTTTGTTTTGTTTTGAATTCATCAGTTATCAGAGCAGTTATCAGTGGACGTAAGCATCAAATAAATCTTCAACAATCAATCATTTTGTGAAATGTATTTTTATCTCAAGCTTAAGAATCAGGCTGAACAATGAGCTTTATGTGTGCTGTGTTTAGTGCACCCTCAGTGGGAGCTATGAATATATGGATCTCATATACAGTGCAGCCCTGATTTCCACTATTCCGCCTCCTTCCACTTCATTTGTCACAATGAATTATTGAGCCGTCACAGCTGTTTGTGCATCTGCTGCTGAAGCTGCTGTCACTTCCATTCAGCCTCAAAACAAGCAGTCATTAGCACTGCTGTATGGGAACAATAAGATGGCATTTGTTATTCAGGTTGTGTTGTACCTGAAACCTTTTGTTCTGTTCATGACCATGATAGAACAATTTTACAAATGCTTTCTTTCATTATAACTTAAAGAAAGATGTAATTATAAAGTTGTGAAGGTGTGAAGTTATGTTTTTAAAGTATATAATAAATCATTTGACAAACCTACAGCATAGCTTTAGTGAAAACATACCAAATACAAAGACAAATGGATGACATAGATAGATAACAGCATAGATAGAGTGAAAGAGCACAGAAATAGAGTGAGTGAAAATCACATGTGTGTGTTGTTTGCAGGCTGCTGGTCGGAGCTCCCAGGGCCAAGGCTTTGGCTCAGCAGATGGCCAACATCACTGGAGGCCTTTATAGCTGTGACATCACGTCCCAGTCACATGACTGCGAGCGCGTCGAGTTCGATAATGAAGGTGAGTGCTCTCCCCCAGGTGCGCTCCTCACTCTTAGACCACGCCATGTCCCTCTCACGCACTAACGACACGCTGCATTCACACAGCCGACGTGAGCGTGGAGAACAAGGAGAACCAGTGGATGGGGGTGACAGTGCAGAGTCAAGGACCAGGAGGCAAGATTGTGGTGAGTCAGTCAGTCAGTGGCTTTGCGCTCTCAGCAGAGGCATTCCAAACCACATTACCCACAAGTGCCCACAGTACCCAGCAATAACCAGCGTTAACTTTGGTGGTGTGTGGTGTTTACTCAAGTGCAATTGGTGTTGTGTTTTTGATATGACGTGATGGTGTCGCCGGTGCAGACTTGCGCTCATCGCTATCAGAGGAGGCTTTTCGGGAACACGCGACAAGAGTCGCGCGACATCATCGGTCGCTGCTTCGTCCTGAGCCAAGACCTGACCATTGACCGCCTGTCGGATGAGGACGGCGGGAACTGGAAGTTCTGTGAGGGCCGAGCGAGGGGCCACGAGAGATTCGGCTCTTGCCAGCAGGGCCTCTCTGCCACCTTTACCAAAGATTATCACTATGTGGTCTTTGGAGCCCCAGGCGCCTACAATTGGAAAGGTAACTATTATTGTTACCACCTGTGCTTTATGCAAGTGTGTGAATGTGACTTACTGCACATAAAGTGATTATAACAACCACATTGCCCATATAAAGTCTTTGTCTTTCTTCTTCATGTTATTCTTTGAACACCAGGGGTCCACAGTCTAATGGAAAGCATAATCCATCAATTATTCATAAATGCAATTAATTATTCATCCATTCATATGCAACTATGTGGTCGGTAAACACCTTGTTGTGTGCATCTCATCAGTGTGATGCGTTTGACATATCACACATTTCACACAGTTCACACATTTTCACACATGCACTCTTCTCATTGCAACCATTTATGTGGTCTGGCCTGTGAGTCTGGCGCTCTCTGTTTCATTCGACCGACGCCTCTACTCCTTCCTCTCTCAACTGCCACAGGCATCGTGCGGGTGGAGCAGAAGAACAACACCCTGCTGGAGATGGGCCTCTACGACGACGGGCCGTACGAGGTCGGCGATGAGAACCGATTGGACCCCCTTCTTGTGCCAGTGCCTGCAAACAGCTACCTGGGTAGGTTTCGCTGTGGGGAGGAAATGGTGCGCTCCTGGCAAGTTTACCACCACACAAACACCTCCAAGCCCACACTGAGCCTTTCACTTCCTCCCTGAGTCTGTGTGAAATTGCATTCTGAACTCACATATGCTGTTCATGACTAGTCTGTCTGCTGTCAGTCCCGATGTGTTCTTCAACAGCACGTCTCTTCCTCTACGTCGTAATAAGGGCAAGTCTGTAGATGTGACCCCCGATAGCTACCTAGGTTTGTGAGGCCTGTTGGCATTCCGTTTTTTTATCATATGCTCTTCAAGCCTGCACCCATCACAGCTCCATGGTAGATTTCATGAGGCTGACTCATCATTATCATGAGGGGATCATGTCATGGATGAGGGGCAGGAATGCACAACACTGTTCCATGGTTCGCTTTGTACCATAAGCATATCTCAGGTGTTCTTTGGTCTTCACTCAGTTTACAAATGCTTGAGTGGCGTAAGGAATGTCCCGCTTGTCCCGCTGTCTGCCTGTGTGTTTGTGCCTTGTGTAGATGTATCTCAAACCGCTCCTTCAATTCAGTCATTTTTCATTATTTTGCGTATACATGGTTCTTAATTCTACTTGTTTTAAGTGCCATAATTCTGAACAGTTTAACTGTTTAACCTGCAGGGTTTTCGCTTGACTCCGGGCACAGTATCATCAGAAAAGGAGAGCTAACTATTGTGTCTGGGGCCCCAAGAACTAACCACAGTGGGGCTGTAGTTCTTCTAAGAAAGGAAGGCGAAGTGTCCACCATGCTCTCCCCAGAGTTCATTCTAGAAGGCCCTGGGCTGGCATCCTCCTTTGGATATGATGTTGCTGTGGTCGACCTGAATAATGATAAGTAAGTGTGTAAAACAGTATACGAATATTCACCACATGAATATTAGAAATACATATTCTAAAATGGTATATTATATTATACTATTTTATGTAATATTATATTTAGATTGTGCTCTAATTCTCCAGGTGGCAGGATATTGTTGTGGGAGCTCCGCAGTTTTTCCTGAAAGACGGCGAAGTGGGAGGAGCTGTGTATGTTTACATCAACAAGGCTGGCAGGTGGAATGACATCATCCCAATCCGTCTCAATGGAACCAAAGACTCCATGTTTGGCTTGGCTGTGGAAAACATTGGAGACATCAACCTGGACACCTTTCAAGGTTTTGCATTGTTTTGCTGCAGTTGAATTGTTTTTAAAGTTATTTAGACATCTTTCGACCCTGAAGTGTAACCATGCAACTGTCTATTCTCTCTCTCTTTGTTCCTCCCTCTCAAACACGTCCTTTCTGTTCCTCACCTTTTTGCTCTCTGGCAGACATCGCTGTTGGTGCTCCCTATGATGATGACGGGGCAGGAAAAGTGTATATTTACCACGGCTCCGCTAATGGAATCATCACCAAACCTGCACAGGTTAGTGCTTTCCTGAGGTAGCGCTGCACGTCTCGTAAGATAAGTGGTTGTGCGAACAGTATGTCCATTACCGAGAGAGCTAGCGAGAGCGAGAGAGTCCATTTGAAATCCTAGGATTTGCTGCACTAAAAAACATTATCCAGATATGTGCCATTCTGACCATTTACTCTGGACAATCAATACCATGCTGTTATTTTACGGTAGCTTCGCTTGGCTGCCGTTTCCTTTCCTTGCCTTCACACTTGATTGCATATGCCAGTTTTGCTGTAAACGCTACATTGAAAATTCTTTCATTGTAGGTTCTCAAAGGGAGACAGCACAACATTAAGTTATTTGGATACTCTCTAGCTGGAAACATGGACCTTGATCAAAATTCTTATCCTGATATTGCTGTTGGGTCCCTGGCGGATGCAGTGTTTGTTTATAGGTATCCCTTTATTTATTTACTTACTGACGTACAAGCATCTTCTATTTATTTTGTAAATTCTATATATTCAAATATGTCATTGATATACTGTATACGTATATATGAAGAGTTCAGATGCAAAAGTCTCTAAATCCACTTTTTGTCAAAAATGAGATAATGATGGTGAGTGAATGCTCTTCACATATAGTGTAAGTTAATTCAATAATTTAGCTTCAAAACTCACTAAATCTCATTCTCTTCCTGGTCTGAAATATTGATTTGTAGGCGAAACCCTATAAGAGCCTGATTCAAAATGCTCATTTAAAAGAAAAGTGGTCAGACGGATTTAGAGGCTTTTGCATCTGAACCCTTCATATATTTATACCTGACAGTACTTACAAGGTATGTCCATGCTGCTTCCTCAGGGCCAGGCCAGTTATAAGTATTAAAAAGAATGTGACCGTAACACCGAAGAAGATTGACCTGACAAGGAAGACCTGTGGGAACAGCATATGGTACGATTTTAAAACAAGAAATCAGCATCAATGGATTATGCTTAATGTTGCTTCATTTTGATGTACATGTCTTACCATATGTTATACACAGCCTCACAGTCGAAGCTTGCTTTTCCTACAAAGCCAATCCTTCAACATACAGCCCTAGAATCAGTAAGTATACAGTTGATATCTCTAACATCACATAAGGTCACGTGCTCCTGACACTATTGGGTAGAAACGGTTTTGTTTCTCTCCTCAGCTATTTCCTACCTGTTTGAGGCGGAATCGGTACGGCGGAAGCAGGGACTTAAATCCAGAGTGACATTCCTAAAAAAGGCAGACTCGGATCAAGACTTCCAGTCCAGTGGAAAACTGGATCTCCGAGGACAGAACAAGAAGACATGCTTTAAATCCGAACTTAGACTTCAGGTGCCTGACCTTCTGTCATTTCAGTCTGAAATTGTATTGGCACTGGCACATTCTGTCTAGTTTTAAATAGTGTTAATCATACTCATTTTTACACTTAATTATTTGTATAGCACATACAGTAGTTTAGAGGATAGGTAGAAATGTAAAGAAGTGCCACAAATCACCATCTGTTTTATGAATGTGCACAGAGGGCTCAGTTTCTACAGAAGCACAATAGCTTGAACTAACTTCACCTGATCTTGGGAATGGGTAGAATGAAGGCATAGCGTTTCCTGCTGCCTTTAAATTGGATGTGTTTGCAAGATCTTGCAAATCCTGTGCAGAGGTGCAGCATGGACTTTTACACTGATCCCTTTCATATGCCGCAGGACAACATTAAGGATAAGATCAGGGCCATTCCCATCGAGGTGTCCGTGGCCATCCAGAGCAGCAAGCGGGGCAAGAGGCAGAGTGCTCTACCTCAGCTCATCCCTGTGGTGAATTCGTCCGACTCAAGCAAGGTCCTCGCGGAGGTAAGCATGCAGTTTGGCTGGCTTCGGGGGGGGGGGGGGGGGGGCCTGAGAGGAAGACCTTCTCATAATGTCCGCTGATAATATTGATTCCGCACAGGTGCACTTCTTGAAGGAAGGATGTGGAACTGACAACATCTGCCAGAGCAACTTGGAGCTTCAGTACAGATTTTGCTACCGCGAAGCTAAGCAGGATGTGTTTCCCCCTCTGCCTTTGTGAGTGTGATTGCAGATATGACGGTGATTGAAACTGACAGATGGTGTTAAATCAGTTTGAACTCTTCTGCTTTCAGTTTTACACTCAGCGTTTAGGCCAACATGATGAGTTCTTGGTGTGAATCCAAATGTTTCAATCATTATAATCATCATATGTTAGCATCATCACCATATCATGCTCTCATTCTTTTTTCATTTTGCATGTGTTTTACCTCACCTTAATAATTACTTTGTATATAGGCTTTTTGGGATGCATCCAACATTTCAGTGTTCTCTTGTTAGGCAAAATGGTGTTCCACTGATCTCGCTGAGTGATCAGAAGGACATCGCTCTGGAGCTGACGGTGACTAACAGGGGTGGGGACGACGCCTATGAGGCCAGGCTGGTGGGGATGTTCCCCAGCTCACTGTCCTACTCTGCCTTCCGCTCTCAAAAGACTGGGGTAAAGCCAGGCCGCATCAGGGCCACCTAATTACCTTCATTCACCAAGTCTCTTGTGAGGATGATAGCCAATGTATGTCTTTTCAATCTTCTTCTGTAGGATAAGCAAGTCATTTGTGCAGCAAATCAAAATGGCTCTCAAGCTGAATGTGAACTTGGCAATCCACTCAAAAGAGACGCAGAGGTATTTGTCTTTACACATTCTGACAGTGTACATTATGCCACTTCTATCAATCTACTGTATGTAATTGATACCACTGGAGCTAATGAAAGGACTGTTATTTCTAGCTGAAGTTCTACATCATATTGAGCACAGCAGGCATCTCGCTCAACACCACTGAAATCGCAATCAATCTTCTCCTTGAAACGTAAGAAATGAAATAACATTTTGCGTTTTTGAAAAGCAAACCTTTAAACAGAATGCTTAATTAAAAATGTTATATGCAATAACATCCCCTGGTATTAACGCTGTCTCACAGAACCAGTCAGCAGGAGAGGCAGGTCACAGTGGAGGCCAAGGCAAAAGTTGTGATTGAGCTGATGCTGTCTGTCCATGGGTGAGTCTGAATAAAGATATGCTTTAAGGGGAAGATCATTGGTTAACAGAGTGAATGTGAATGACACCAATAGATACACACTGTTTCCATAACTTGAAATGATACAAATATGAAGAGGCTTAATGTCTGAGACCAGCTGTTTTCGGATTTTCTGCAGGGGGCCCAAGCCTAACCAGGTGTACTTCGGTGGTGATGTCAAAGGGGAGAGCGCCATGAAATATGTGGAGGACATTGGCTCTTTGATTGTATACGAGTTCAGAGTAAATATCCCTTTGCAATTTTTCTGTGCTATTTTACTGCCTTGTTTCAGTTATGTAACATTTGCTAAAGCATTTGATGACTGGACATAGAACACTTACTTTGACCAATGATCACCACTGTTGATCCAACTTCATCCTTTGATGCCCCCTGACCAGATTGCCAACCGTGGGAGGCCTTTAACGTCCTTTGGCACGGCTTCACTAAACATCCAGTGGCCTAAAGAGAACTCTGTGGGGAAGTGGCTTTTGTATCTCGTGGATATTGAGGCGGAGGGCTTGGATCAGATCAAATGCTCACCGGAGACAGAGGTTAACTATCACAAACTTATTAAGGTATGTGCAAACCAACCTCTGCATTCATCACTCAGACTGTGCAACAGTAACACCCGTTCTGTTAATATAAGTGATCTACCAAAATGATCCTATGTGTAGGAATCAAAACCGTCCCGGAAGAAACGTGCTGTTGAGGAGCGCAAAACAAGGGAAGGAGGAGGGCTCAGTTCTCTGTTTGCTGAAAAAAGGAAATACAAAACACTGGTAAGCATAACTGTTGTCTGCAATTACATACAGTAAAGACTTTCTTGAGCATCAATGTAAAATGTCAGGTAAAGGGCAAACTGTCTGATCATTCTGTCTGTGACAGAGCTGCAATAATGAAGTCAAATGTGTGGAGATCAAGTGCCCCCTGCTGGGCTTAGACAATACTGCAGTCATTCGGCTGAGGTCCCGTCTCTGGAACGCCACATTCCTTGAAGTAAGTCAACTGCCACACATGCTTGGTCTTCATATACTGCGCTTACTCATAAATTCACACGGTCTATGATATATACACCTTATGCTTAACTTCGGTCATGTCTCTTCATGTTTGCTTTCAAAACAGGACTATGCCACCCTCAGCTATCTAGATTTGATGGTCAAAGCATCACTCAGCCTTGATGTATCCACACAGAATATTATCCTGAGAGATGCAGAAACTGAGGTGAATAGCTATATTTTGGTGCTGCTTATGCCTGGAAACAATACTGAAAGGCCTAATAAAAAAAAGCCAACTATGGGAGTAAATAATAATGCATGCTCGGTTGTGATGCATCGCTCAATGACTTATTTTCATCTCATATGCTCTGGCCAATCAGAACAGCCACTGAATATGTCATTTCAACTACTGTGTTCTGTCTGTCCTAGATGAAACTCACTGTGTTCCCAGAGAAGACGGTGGCTCTCTACAGTGGAGCCCCCTGGTGGATTATCCTGGTGGCAGTGCTTGCAGGCATCTTAATGCTGGCTCTACTGGTGTTCTTGCTGTGGAAGGTAAGCGATTAGGAATAAAAAAAAGACCTCATGTGTTCGGACCATCAAAGGGCTACGTGCTTTTAACATTACATCACCACACGGTAGCACAGAGTTTTAGGTCATGGAGAAGGCTGTTGATTACAGTGATTCACCCCCCTGCTCCCTTTCTAGTGTGGTTTCTTCAAGAGAGCTAAAAAAGACCAGTTTGATGCGGCGTATCACAAGGCTGAGATCCATGTCCAGCCGTCTGATAAAGAGAAAGTCACAACTGAGGCTTAGTGCCTCAACTCATGGGTAAAATAATAATAAAAAGAACAAGTGTGGGCTTCTCAACCAGCATGGTGTGTCAGCTTTAACAGACTAACTTTGGCTTGAGTGAAAACAAATGATTCCTCATGGCAGCTTTGTCTTCCAACAAAGCAAATCTAACTGGCTTTGTTGCTGATGTGTTTGCATTTGAAGAACGTTGGTCTGCATTTTTATTCTTCAAGCATTTTTGCTGAACTCAGTCTCTTGTGTCTTGTCTCTCTGTCTCTGTGTGCTTTGGAGGTTGTCTGTGTGTGATTTAACGACTTTGTCTGCGCTGCTGTCGCCGTGCTGTGTTTGCCTCTCAGGCCACACTTGAGCCACTTGCACTGTCTCTTACAGTACATGTCAAGCATGCATTCTGACCAGCTGCCACCAAAATGCTTGACTACCATTTCCTGTTTCAGATGATCAACACTTTATTGATCAACCAACAAACCTTCAGACAGAAAAATGTTTTGGTATTGAATCAATTTCCATGTTCATTCTTGTTAACAGTGTGGATTTTTCAAGCATGCCAAATATGAAGACACCGTGCCCAAATACCACGCTGTGCGTATACGGAAAGCTCCAAAACAATTTAAGGATGGAAAGATCCAACTAAGTCCTTTTGAGAAAAAGCAATGGATGACCACATGGACTGACGATGAGAGTTACTCTTAAAGCACAATGTTAACATCCATGGTGCTGCCTACTCATAAGAAGATCTGCAGTTACAACTGCAATGGCCCAGAGAACTCATCTTCAATGTTTTCCTTTTGCACACTTGAAACGGATGTTTTTAAATGTCTTACTATTTGTTTATCATAAATATACATTGATAGCACAGTGCAAGAATGGCAGGAAAAAAATATAAACAGACACTTGGGATCTCCACCTGGATACTTAGAGTTGACAGAAAGAGGAGAAACACAATGTCTCAAAATGACCAAAGTAGACCGTTTCTTCGAGGCAACAGACCTCATCAAATGTACAGCTTTTTTGTAATGGCATGTCAGTCATCATTTATCTGCTTCAGCCAGTTCACAAAAATGACCAGAAAATTGTTTTGTATATATTTATTTTTAGTACATTGTGTATATTTATTTTTTCATGACCTGTAAATTCATTTATTTGCCAAAGATTTTGTCTTTTTTTCATTTTATAATGACATTTTTGAGGAAGCATGAGAGACTGGCACCTCTTGCAGCATTTGTCTATGTTGCTGACAGGTGCAATACAAAGCATCAAACCTCTTTACTGTAAACACAAATTGATCTTTTGATGTGAACTTGGTCCTTATGACCTATATGGAGACTTGTAAACTCAAAGGGCTGGTTTTCTGTGACTGAATGAAGCCTAGTTTTAGATGAAAAGAGAACAATGAATATTTTCATTGAAGAGAAAAAACCTATAGTCTTGAACTATATAATCATTCACAACAAACTGGCCCAAAAGGTAGTAGATTATTATTCAAACCATGTAGTTTTTACACTGTTTCGACCAGATTTAAGATTGCTCTAGTATTCTAGAAGATCTAGTATTGCTTGGACTGTTGCAATATTGCATTTTTATTTCTCCTTTCAAAAGTGACAACTGTGAAGGTAGGATATAATAGTGTCTATAGTTTGGAATTATTGGGCCAACAGCTAGGGAGATCTGCTATGACCATCAGGTACAATGTAGGATATGTTTACAGACTCTCTTACATAACTGTTTAGCTACTGTGTCCATGATGATATTATGATCAAATGCATGGTATAGGATTCTATATGAATTTCAATATGTTTATAACTTAACAAAGGGAAACTTTTAAGCATGTTGTTTTAGAATCCTGCAAGTGAACATAATGAAATAGGTTATGTAAATAAAAAGCAAGTCACACTTTAATTGATGTGTTTCTGGTTTTCTAGTTTGAAGAATGAGGAATGTAGGCTCAGGTGGAGGAACATGGCTTGGGTGAGGTGCTATTATGATTTGATTGGGAGGGGTTCATGATCTGAGGTTTAGAGTTAAGGTCGGATTATGGCAAAGTTTAGTTGACAGTTGAGAGTTACATGACAAATACTGGATAGATTAAAGATGGTGTACCCACTGCAGACTGCCTTTTTTATGCTGTCAAATTGTTACTTTGTGTTTTTGTAAGTGTCATCACTGGTGTATGTAGTCTTGTCCTGTCATGAAGCTGCAGAATGTTTGGAGCTCTGGAAGGGCTACACTGCAATAAAGTCTCTTAAAAATAAAAAATCTCAATGATTTCTACCCCTTTTCTACCGCCACGAACCAGGTGCTGGTTCCGGGCTGGTACTAGTGCCAGTTCGGTGCTGGTGAATGCATGCCAAATTTATATTAATTAGTGGAATTCTGTTCATGGGGGCCATATCATCTGCATACTGCACATGCACACACATGCCCACAGACACACTCACACGCACGGCTATGCAAATTGACAAGCGTCATTTATTACGTGCGGCAGTCATATTTTGTACCACTTTGCGGTGCATCTAGTTTAGACTAGGCTAATTGTTGTAATGCAGTGTCTTAATATTCGGAATGCAGTCTACCCAACACACACACAAGCTCACACACTGACTAGACCCATTGTCATTGATTTGTGGTTGATACAGGCCAATTATGTATGCTATGCTTTCATTTCTAGATTGCGAAAAAACAGCACATGCTGCCTTTGAAGTTAGCTATGGCAACTATTCAGACAAATTTGCTATGAACTCTTGAACTATGAAAGAAAAGGCTGATAAGTACTGGTATGACTCATCATGAAACCAAAGCTAAGAAGCAGATGGATGTATACAAGTATGTATACCTTGAATTTCCCCTTGGGGATCAATATAGTATCTATCTGTCTATCTAATATCTATCTATCTATCTATCTAATGCAGCCGTGGTCTACTAGTTAGGGCTTCGAGCTTGTAACTGGGGGGTTGCCAGTTCGATCCCCGACCAGTCCACAGCTGAAGTTCCCTTGAGCAAGGCACCTAACCCCTCCCTGCTCCCCGAGCGCCGCTGTTGGGCAGGCAGCTCACTGCTCTGGGTTAGTGCGCTTCACCTGTGTATTCACTGCGTGCTGTGTTCACTAATTCACAAATTGGGATAAATGCAGAGACCGAATTTCCCTCACGGGATCAAACAAGTATATATACTTATACTTAATCCTTAATTTAAGCATAAACAGCATTTAAGCACAAAAGCTATTGATAATAATCATCATTGAGATTAGTATAATGTATTATTCGAGATGCCAACAGCATACAGTGAAACTGTATTTGAATGTGAAACATTATAACAGTTAGATCCAGTCAAGCATTTATGTCTTTTTAATATCTGATTGGATGAGAGGTATTCTTTGAGTGGCAATATTCCAGGACATCCCCACACGGATCCTTTACCACTAATCAATCCGCATTTTGGAATGAATTGTAATGCAAATATTCCATTCATTTAAACGGGGAGAGCAGCAATTTCATAATGTCACATTTGACAGTTATTGCGGGACTTCCTTGACTGATGTAGTAGCCTAAATGGAGGAAACATGTTAACTCTTACCCTTGAGGTAGGGTAAATAACAGAGTTTCCAGAGTTAGTTCTGAAAGACACAGCACACATTAATTGGTAATCATAACATATTTATTGAACTTCATGAAGTAAAAGTGAAAGTGGAACATAGAGTCCAAAGATTCCCCCACTCATGACTATTTATCTTTATTGGGTTCTTATCAGACATTGGCTGACATCATAGGTGCATTTCAGGTATAAAAAGCCTTTCAGCGTCTCACTTCTGTGACAGCACCAACAGCAACATGGGCTCGGATTCCGATTCAGGATCAGGTTCAGATTCTTCTACATCAGGTAGCCTACTTCTTTTCACTATTTTGATTCCTAAAATACCCAATAGGACCAACTGTTTTCTCATTACAGTATGCTCTTGTTTCCAGTTGGACAATATGGAAATGTTATGAAGATTAAAACCACTGGGGCATCAGCAGCAACTGCCTGTGAGGATGGTGACAAAAAGATATCTGGTAAGACGACAAATTGTCTTTTTTACTACAAACTGAAACTGGTAAGTATTTGTATAATACTTGAAATTAGTCAGACTCTCAGTGAATCAAGCGTTCTGATGTATTCTATGTCCTGAACTGCAGGTAGGCGTGCCTCCCGCCAGCTGGCTAAAACAGATCTCCAGAGGATGAACAGCTACAAGGACACCATCATAAAAGTGGGACGTGACACCGGTGTGGATCCAGCTGTTATTGCTGCAGTCATATCCAGAGCATCTCGGGGTGGGTCAGAGTATGTACTGGTGAATGGTTGGAGTGCCAATGGTGATATGTTTGGATTAATGCAGGTGAGCCTATGATTCACTTCACAAAAATGAATATGTAATATTGTGAATTTGAACATCTGTTGAAGATATGTGATAGTACGCACAAATGGGATGCTGATTGGTTTACCTTATTGTTCCAGATCGCCAAACAGTGGCACACTCTGCGGGGTGACTGGGACAGTGAGGAGCATATCAAACAAGGCACAGGCATCCTCACTTATTCAATAGGAATTATTCAGAACAAGTTTCCCAAATGGACCAAGGAAGAACAGCTCAAAGGTATGTGTTGCAATATATATCCATAAGGACACAACAAACAAAGGCTAAAAGGTAGTCAGGTTCTCTCGCTAGGTCAGAGTTTGTGTAGAAAAATAAAGAGTATTTCTGATATAAGTGCTCAGAGATATGATCTCCACACAATCAATCAATAAGCTAGCATGACCACAGGGTCTGTTGTCTGAGGTGGCATTTCCCTATAAAGCAAGGGTATTATAGTCAGTCGTCAAGCAAATCTTTAGTTATCAAACATAATTTTAGTTCTTAACATATAATTATATAACACTATATCACTCTGCGTGTGTGTGTGTGTGTGTGTGTGTGTGTGTGTGTGTGTGTGTGTGTGTGTGCGTGTGTGTGTGTGTTGTCATGTCACTCAATGGTCCATTTCTACGCAGGTGGACTTGCAGCTTACAATGCTGGAGCACAGAATGTCCATGATGAGTATGAAAAAGTGGATGAGAACACCAGTGCGAAGGACTACTCCAATGATGTGGTGGCCAGAGCTAAATACTACAGAAAACATGGCTTCCATGTCTAAACCGGCCTGTATTGCTCACGCTTATGCAATTAACATAGTGCTCATGTTCATTTTCATATGGACACATTATTATGTGCAATGCCACATTGTTAACAACCATGTACATGGCTGTGTTCAAAAATAAATGACATCACTATGAAAACAGCCCTCTTCAGTCATGATTGGTTTCTGTGTATCAACTTATTAGCAGGGTTGAAGAGTAACATAAATTCGTATAAAGTAAATATTAGTTACTTAGGTGAAAAATATGGAATTAAATGACAGTTTCTGATACAAATGTTAGTAAATTCAGAGGTTTACACCTGCATCTATTCTTTTTGGTAGAGCTTTAATGCTATCAGACTTTAAAAGTTTGTGTGATACATTGCAGATTTGGCCCCATTTGTTTAGAATATCCGCTCAAGTTTTTGAGTATTTTTTATTGTTTCACTTGCATTCACTTGCAAACCTCTATGTCTCTTCTCTATGTAATAATGTAATTTCCGCTACATTTTATGTTTTCTACCACACTATGTAATTTCCATCACAACACATATGTTTAAGTTAAACAGAAATAAGATATACAGATTTGGAAAATTAATACATTTAATGTTTGGTGTGTGTGAGATATTTAATTAAATACATATGTTTCTTTGAGAAAGCCAATCAGTGTGTTCTTTGCTTCCAAGCCCAGCAGCACAGACTTTGAGATTGTGTTTCCAGGGAGTCGATTTTAAGGCCTCGCCCAAAGACTGTGTAGTGTATGGTGTCGCCATAGGCAGATCATAAGTTCAACTTCTTGAGAGTGTGCTCTCAAAATAAGAAGTGAAATACAGAGCATTTAATTTTATTAATCTTGATCAGGAGCGTTATCATGACAACACCTTGGTTATCTAATTTTTGACAAGGGCCTGGAGGACTGATGGACGACTAGACCGCTCAAAACGTTGTACTCATAATGTCCACTAGGGGTGCTGAAGGCCGAACAGGGGTTGGGTGCTAAGCCTAGGGCCATGGTTACTTTGGGAGAATCAATAAAATGAACCTACAGAGTTCCACGTGCTTAGCACCTGCCTGCATGATCATGAGTAGGTGTGTCTAAACATTTGACTGTTGGTGTAGGCCTAACTGTATGTGCTTGTGAATGTAGATTACAGTAATGTACTGGACTGCATTGGACTGCAGTATATTAGTGTCTTGAGATATGTTCATATTGGCCAATTAGCTCGTGTCATTTTGAATGGCAGTGTTTTGAAATGGCAAACATGTGACTTTATGTCTATGCAGAGAACCGTGTTCAGTGCTCTAAAAAGTGCCATTTTGAATTGAAAAATATGCAAGCAGTGTTGAAACTTTTTGTATGTTTTTGTGCAAATAAATTCTCAAGAGCCAGTGATCCCAAATGACAAGCGATTGTATTATCTTTGCAAAGAGAGAGAATGATACAACACAAAATGGTTCGCACCAGACTCTGATGCGTTATGACTGCTGTCTCTTTTTATATGTGTTTACACAAACAGAGTCTGGCTGTACTTTGCCACATATTTTCTCATGGCTTAAGACCTCAATACTTCTTACATATGTTGGCTCATTTTCTAAGACATCTTCAAAAACGTACACCTTGTCCATTCTTTGCAATTGATTGCATGGGCAGTGCAACAAAGCTTTTGAACAGAATAATAAACATAATCTAAGGTTCATGCTCAATATAAAATAGCAGTTAAAACTTTCATCTCCCATGATTATATTTTGCAACACATAACAGCTTTTTCAGATTAGCAGTATATAGAAATACATGTTTTAAAAAATGTCTCCAACTAGCAGAAAATGTGTTTAGACTTTTGGAAACTTGAGAAGGGCTAGGTTTTGTTCTCTGTGTGTCAGTTTAAATAATTGTGCTATGCATGCCATTTTAGTCTGCAATTGGAAAACACTGGTCATGTATGATATCTTCAAAGGACATGAGGTGGGCAGGACTTATCTCATAGACACACAGCTGCTTTTTTAACATTGATTAGATATGTAGGCTAGTATATTTGTGAATATTCTTGTGATAGTCTACACTGATGAAGCTTGCTATGTGACTGCACAGAATACAGCAGGGCTACACACATCTCAAATATGTTGTCTTCCTGCCAGAGCCTTCCTGTTTACATGGGGGGAAATGACTCAGTTTTCCTGTAGACTTATATTGTTTGTGTGACTCAGTGCTTTCACTTTCTGTTGAGGAGCTACTCTTGCAGTCATTAGAATCATTTTTTGTGTCTTCATTGACAATTGAGGAGGTATTGAGAGACAACTCTTCTGGACACGGAGGTAAGATGGATCTAAGGGGTGATGGCTAAGGGGCAATGAGTGTGAGCTCATAGCAATGTTGTGTGGAGTGAGGGTAGAATTTATTTTAGAAGAAAATAAAGTTATTGAAATGAACAAGTCAAAATATCCAATACAATGTTCAATGTAAGGGATCAGAGATCAAGATTCACAAGAGGGACTCTTAAAATAAATAAATAAACTCAATTAATCAATAAATAAATCAATCAAGCTTTATTTATAGAGCACCTTTCATGCAAAATGACATTACAAGATGCTTAACCATAAGATGAAAAATATCTAAGAAGTATAAAAGGAGATAATGTAACAATAATTAATAATAATAATAATTCTAAACATAGCTACAAAGTGCTTTATACAATGGCAAGAATAATGGAAATGTATCTTTAAAAAAACCCTACAATAATTAGACAGTATACAAGGCGATACAAAACCAAAACCAGACAAAACAAAGAGGAAAGGAACTATTCAACGTATCCAACTCCAACTCATTGTCCATGACAGGGTGGAGGTGCATTAGTGCGGCATGGGCATTTTGCACATCTGGCAAGGCACAATCAATTCTGAATGGTTTTGAGAAACATATAATGTCATTTAGACATGATCTTTCCACGAATAATCAGGAAGGCTCATATCTCAGCAACAATTTCACGTATGGAAATAGAAATAAGCATATCTCAGTTAGATTCTAGATTTCTATTATTTTTTTGTAGTGAGTGCTACGTTTGCCGTGCTCTTCATTCTCCTATTTTGTCTTCCTGCTCTGCCTCTGCTCCCCTCTCATTTTATTTCCAGTGTTTTATTTCCGATGTTCATCGTCCAGAGGCTGCTGGATGTATAGAAGCAATTGCTTCTAGACAGTACACATTTATTGCTGGTCACTAGAATTTAATCTTGCACTGTTGCACTGTTGGACTTATTTGCACTACCAACTTCACACACACCTCATACTTCATACTGGATCACAGTACCAATCCTCAGTACATTCATGCACATCTTTATCGCTAGTGTTTTACTGCTCCTTTAGTCATGCTGATTGTTGATTTGTTGATTTGCTTTGTATTTTCCTGTTTACATTGTAGTGTATGCAGTGGCGATTCTAGAGATTTGTAACAAGGGTGGCCCTAGTGGGGCACTGGTTAATTCAAGGGTGGCATCTAGATAAACAGAAACAGGCTCAAGTTGTTAAATTAGCACACATGCATGAGTAAAACCATGCACCAAGCACCATACTCATAAATTGAAGGACAAAGAAGGACAAAGACCATACTCTCACATCAAATGTCTTTGTAATTGGATAAAATGTCAAATACAGTTTTCAGCTCATTTTCAGCTCTGAACAAAACCCGTTCAGTAATTAGGCCATTTGAGCAAAAGTGGAAGTGTGAAATGTTTTTTTGCCAGTGGTTCTTAACTGGTCTGGTTTTGGAACCCATAATTTCACAAGTTCATAAAGTTGTGACCAACTATATATATTTAGCATTCAGGCCAACGAATATGGTGAGGTAGCCTACATAAGACACGCAAAGTGCCTGGCCTATTTGTGTGGAAAATGCAGATGTTTGGCATCACATTTGTGAAGTCTTTAACTGCTGATATTACCTCAAAGTACTACTCGTCAGGTTTGTCTTTGACAGGGGTGCGTTGTTTCCAAGTGGCACTTTAGTTTGGATGGTTTTATGCTCTCATGTGCACCCTACACTGTCTTATTTTGTCCTCAATTTAAGTTAATCACATTCTATCTTACTGCATACTTTTATAGAATTAGCTCCCTAACATTATATCTAACATGACATGTCACATAAACATTGTCTATGTCCATGCCATGGCAATGGCTGACATAGGCTATGAATAAATGTTATCAAAATAATGGGCCAATGATAGATCTGATCAGGTAGCATTTTAAGTTGCCGATTTTTAATTTCTTTTTAGCCACAAGCTCCGCGACCCATCACTCAGATCAGTACCACAACCCACTTTTGGGTTCCAACCCACCAGTTAAGAAACACTGGCCTAAGCTTTAAACTTTCCACAATGTCAATATTACATTAGGGTAGTAGACTATTTACAATACAACATAACAATACAACAGTGTCGGCTGAGTAGGTAGAATAGGCAGATATAAAAAATTGCCTGCATTACGTGATTCTACAATTGCAATACTGGGTTTTGTGTGTGTAATAAGATAAATGGGCACTGGCAGATGCGATAGGTAAATATATGTTTTTGTGTTAGCGCAAGCAGTAGCCTGTAGGCCTATTGTAAACTCACATGCTAAAAACAATAAGCCATGTAGCCTATAACTGCAAGCATGTTTGCTAGATTGCTTATATTTCTGAACCCTGATATTTCAAACTAGTGTGCTGCAAGTGCATCAAGAAATTTCTCGCCTTTGACTGTTAATGGCGAATAGTAGACTACGATTTTGGGGTGGCACCTGGGGTGGCCAATTGAATCTCAAGGGTGGCCTGTGCCACCCGGAGCCACCCTTCTGGCTACGCCCCTGAGTGTATGTTGTGTGTGGTATCTTAAGCTGCTGGGACCTTGAATTTCCCCTTGGGGATCAATAAAGTATCTATCTATCTATCTATCTATCTATCTAATGGTCCAGAGGAACGATTTTGGTGTCCTGCCAGAAACACCTTGCACACTTCCCAGATCTTCCATGCAGCTAACCTGAATCTCTGCAGTCAATCAATCAATCAAAATGGAGATACAGTCACACAGTTGCTGTGACTGCTGATGACTCCCAGTGGAACAGTGAACATGTGTGTCACTGATGCATTACCTGCTGTGACTCTCGAGTTAAATTTCCTTGGAATACACTTTGAAAGAGAGCTCCTGTGCCTTTAAAAACCCTTTTGTGAACTTTATTGTCATCTGTCCCTACATTTTTGCTGCTGTTGAATTGTAGCAAAAAATAAATGATAATAAAAGAAATAATGAGTCAGTAAGCTTATCTCTCATTTCTTGTTTTTGTCTGTATTTTGCAGAGGAGATAGCAAAAGGAACTCTTTGGTCGAAGCACTCTGGTGAGTCTCATTAATAACTTTTAATACATCATTATTGATATGAAGCAAGATTGTCTATTGCTATTTCTGTGTCATGAATAATGAAATCTTTACTTTATAGACTTATAGACAACACAATGAGCGTAACAGATGCACTGAGAAAGGCATTGGATAACATCAGCAATGAGAATTTCAAGAGGTTCAAGCATCATGCAATGGAAGAATGCAAGATTAGTCGCGTCAAACTTGAGGAAGCTGACCGTGATGACACAATAAATGTCATAATACAAAATTGTACTGAAAACCGTGCTGGTCAGATTTTCATTGAAATCTTAAGCAAAATGTGTCTGAACCAAAATGCTGAAGAGTTGATGAAGGAACTCTCACAACATTCGAGTACAGGTATGAGTATTTCTCAGGTTAGAAAACAAACTTGGCTGAAAAATGAAAAAGGACATTATTGCACATACTGTATCTACAGTACATGATAAGATGATGGCGCATAATGGTTTAATTTACAGACAAGACGTAGCAGGACCTCAAACACTTGAGATCTAAAATGAGACGATCATTTAGTAAAAAAGAGCACACAATATACTACATTTTGTGCACAATAGTAAAATCCCAGGCTGTATCTCCGTAAATCTGTCATTTTGTTTCCAGCTCGGCATGGAGATGTTATGAATACTACAACCACCAGAGCATCAGCAGCAACTGCCTGTCAGGATGGAGAAGAGATCTCTGGTAAGATGTCATAGCAGACTGAATAGGCTACACCATGCAGACTAAAACCCCAATCAGTCAACAAAATGGCCTCCACCAGCCAATACAAATTAAGCAGCCAATAAATGCCTGTGTGGATTGCCTGATGGAATTTCAAACAAATAACCCATGTACAAAGAGCCCCTGCCCCCTATAGTCTAAAGAGAGATGACTGAGCTATAGCTGATTTAATGAGTAGTATTAGTAGTATTTATGCCACTGAGACCCCCACCTCTCCATACCCACAATTTTGTTCTGCACAATGCCTCTAATGAAATAATCCTTGGTTCATGCTTGAATAATACATACAGTAGCATGTTCCTACACTTTTTGCTCAGAATAAGATAGACTATACTGACTCCATCAGATAACACACTCCTCACCATGCTTTCGTATACTATGAGGGGTGAAAGTGACAAAAAATAAATTGAAAGTAGTTGGGCTAGTCTATGGGCTAGGGGTCCACATGACCACATGGCATAGGCTACATTGGCCATCACCTATGCAGAAAGTAGTCAATACTAGGTAAAGTTATTGCTTATAGCGCTGCCTGCTATAAGACATTTGAATGTGCTTTTTCTTGTATGTTGAATGTGTGTGGTGACTGTGTCTTAAATCTTTGATATAGTTGTTGATTAGGCCTATGGCAAAGTTCAGATGTGTAGACCTTTGTTGGCTGTATTAGCTGGTGTCTTTGGGTATTCTGAAACACCCCTGGGCTATTATACATTGGTTTGGTCCAATTACAGGGGTGCAATCAGGCCCTATTTAAACCCATGCCTGTAGTTGCTGGAGATGGCGCTTGCTAACATGCCGAAGCTAATCTACACGGCCTTGACCCCCTGTTCCTGTGTATCTCCCTAAAAGGAGATCTAGGTGGGCGTGGCCAGGTTACTTTATTTCAGCCTCTTGCAATTCCGTGCACCACCATTTAACTCATCTAACAACAGCATCACAAGTTTGGGTTTAGATAAATGTCTCAAATCAGCTATATGTAATTTTGAGCACCTGCTAGGCTCATGATGATTATTACAGACTATGATGGTGAGAATAGAATAATTTCTCTTAAAATTCTTAGACATTTGTGTGGGGTTTTTTATTTTAATATTTTGGAGAGTTACAGTATGTGACTATAAAAAACCCACACATACAAAGTAGGATGAACTCTTTTCTCCATTTTTCCAGTTGGACGCTATGGAGATGTTATGAAGATCGAGACCACTGGAGCATCAGCAGCAACTGCCCGTCAGGATGGTAACAATGAGATCATTGGTGAGATGGCATGTAGTCTTTCATGCAGACTGAAAACTCCACGGGACACCATGTCTAATAGCTTATGCATTTTGTGCTTGAATAATGATTTTTCTTTTATTAGTTTAGCTAAACTCTTAGGGGGAGTTTCTCATAAATATTAAGCCTAGACCTGCACTGAAAAGTGTTTTGTAGGATTATGCTTGAACCATGTATGAGAAACTAGCCCTCAGTGCTTTGACCATTTTGATAAACATCCTTAACTGCAGGTAAGCCTGCATCCTTTGAGCTGGCTGAAACAGATCTAGAGAGGATGCATGAGTACAAGGACACCATCATAAAGGTTGGACGTGAGACCGGTATGGATCCAGCCGTCATCGCTGGCATCATATCTAGAGCATCTAGAGCAGGTTCAGAGTATGTAATGGTGGATGGGTGGAATGCCAATCAAGATACTTTTGGACTAATGCAGGTGAGCCTGTAACATACTTTGAAAAGTAAATGTGTAGAAATATCATGCATTTGAACTTCTTTTGTGGACATAACGATATGTAGTTTTCATAAACGAGATGCTGAGTGGTTTACCTGATTGTTCTAGATTGCCAAACAGTGGCACAAACTGAAGGGTGACTGGAACAGTGAGGACCATATCAGACAGGGCACAGGCATCCTCACTTCTTCAGTAAGAGACATCAAAAAAAGATACCCTAAATGGACCAAGGAACAGCAACTTAAAGGTATGCATTGGTGATAACATGCATTTTCATGTATAATACTCTAACAGGGGTGATCTGTTTACCATGGGTGTACAATAGTGTGAATCACCTTTGTCTAGTCCTTCAGGAGCCTTGGAGAAATATGGTGAATAACTCAGTCTATTGAGAAATAGTCTAAAGCACAAAGTATTAATACCCATCAGTGGTGCTTTTTGTTGAATACATTTCAATAGTTTTATTTGCCTCAAAACAATATATTATTCAGTTTGCAAAACGGTAATGGGCCGGGTGATCAGGTAGGAGTTGGAAATCTGTTGGCCCTCTCCCCTATAATGAAAATGCATAATACATTGAATAAGTGTTTTTTAAGTTATGTGAATGGGCACACACACACACACACACACACACACACACACACACACACACACACACACACACACACAGATCGACAGACCAACAGACAATCAGACAGATCCAATTACATACCGTCTGCTCCCTAGTGGAGACAAAGGTAATCACAAGAGACTTTCTAATAATGAGAAACCTTCAGAGGGCAGTCATGTACACACTGTATTAGCTTCCTCTTGGGTGTAGCTGGATGTTTGGATTTAGGAGAGATGAGATGCCATCCATGAGGTGACATAAGTTCTCCTCAGATCACATGACTTATTTACACATTCCTCACCTGAGATTTACTGCATCTGCACTAGTTACAGTGATAGCTGTCAAGTGTCCATCTGTCAGTCATGATTCACTGGCGTGTTTAAGGGCTTGTAACGTTGGACATACTTCATACTGTTCCCCTGAAGCACAAGTCTTTGTTGGGGACTATAAAAAGGATTGGTGTTCATCAAAGGGCAGGCTGACTGACCTACTGAGTGAAAGGATAGGCCTATGTGAGGCCCCACAGGGTGTCTTCTCTTGTTGCATGGTGCATATAGTGGGCACCTCCGTCTCATTCTCAGTACTGTAAATCTGTAAAGAAATGTCCTGCCTCTTATCATGAAGGCTACAATGTCTTATACATATTACATTACTTTTCATCTGATCCATCATGACCAGTTAGAGAGTGGAGACGGTGGCTCTCTTAGGTTCCTGTCCTCTTATCATCTATGTGTAATTTGTAATATGTAATTGATAAGATATTATAATGTGTCTTGCAAAATTGAGAGTCACAGTGTAGGTTTATTAGAATGTTGCAGAGTTGAATATTTGTTCCCCGTGACAATTTTGTCGGATGGTTTCTAAGTCACTGGACAAATCTGTTCGGTCCGTAAGCTGGACATACACTGTGCGATTTTTTCAATCGCGGTATTCTGCTGCTGCTCATAGCCTACTGTACGAGTGAATTCGCAGGGGCAGCTCACGATTCCTGTTCTCACACTACACGATCCGATGGTCGGATGCGATTTGACTGCTCACACTGTAGCCTACGTCCATATCGCAACTCGTCGGACTCTTTTATCTGGAACTTTATCAGCTGTGCTGCCATGCTGCTCCGTGTTGTCTAATTGCTTTCAGTGTTGCCAGGTCACGTGAGGAGAAATACGCAGCAGGTCTCTGAAAATAAGCCATAATAAACATACAACCCCAAAAGGCTATCGCATCCCCTTCCCGAATCCCTTTTACATTTCTGGGGTGGTCAGAGGAGCCTACAGTGAGAGTCGACGCAGCTGTTCAAAATGCCCCCTGTGTAAGTAGGCTAGGCTATAGGCCTACAGTACGTGTAGGCGCTGCGTGCAACTAACTTCACACAAAATCAAGCCCAAGTCACTTAAAATAAGCAGACTATGGCAACACCGTTTGTTTTGTTGTCCGTATCTGTGTTCGCGCATGTGTAGTGTGACAGGTTGAGGTAGCCTAAATCGGCTCAAACAGTGCTTCAGCAGTGCGATAGACTCACGAGGGGCGACCAGGATTTCAAAAAAGTTTGATATTCTCCCGATCGATCGGGAGGTGGTCGTGAGGTGATAATCGCTTCTCGTTACCACGTATACACGATGCGAGACGCACGACTGAGCCAAAATTCGGCCCGATCCCCAAAATAGTCGCACGACTCAAAAATCGTGGCAAAATGGGCCAAAAATCGCACAAAATCGCACCCAGCTTAAGTCTGGATGGGAGACGATCAGGGCAAATTGATATAACTGCAGGTCTGTTGGAGGACTGCTTGACTTTTTGATCACTCAGAGGATTATAATGTGATCACCACACTGCCAATCGAACAGTTTGCTTTTTATAGCCCAGTGGCTTCATCAAGCAAATTCCCAGTTAATTAACTAATGTCACTTGTAGGCCTATCATTTGAGTTTCACTATGTCACCATGGATCTTGTAACTCAGTGTCACATTTCTTTACTTCAGGTGGGATTGCTGCTTACTGTGCTGGACCACAGAATGTCCCCGCTGACTATGAAAAGGTGGATGAAAACACTTTTGCGAAGGATTACTCAAATGATGTGGTGGCCAGAGCTCAGTTCTACAGAGAACAAGGCTTCCACCTCTAAACCTGTCGGCTGAACTAACCTTTGTTTGCAGGAGTAAGAAATAAAATGAGTTAAGTCTAAGTTTGAGTATGAGTCTAGTACTTATAGTATGCTACATTTTTCTGAAAGAACAGTTGTTATGAAATACTAGATTATTGAATAAAGACATTCTAACAATGTCCATGCTGTCGAGTCAGATTAATGGATCTTTCAGCAACCATTTGTTCACTCAGAAACAGTAAACCACATACGCACATGTGGGTCTAAAAATAAAACCGTAATCTTTTCTTTTCTTTTTTTTAAGTACCCCCCCCCCCCCCCCTAATTTATTACAAAAAGTGAATCTTTCATATTTTGTAGATTCAGAGTAAAATATTCCCTGACATTTTTCTTTGAGTGTAAAAAAATCAGTTTGTCAAAATATTAGAATAGGATACATGTAACACAGAAATTGTAGCCTAGAAATCTAGATGTGCTGTAGGCCTAGCAACTCTCCGTTGACTTAGGAGATTAGGCTACCTGAGTAAACTTCTCTTGGGTAATCACATCGTGTAGCAACCCAGTCTCACATTTAATCGTGTCACTAGCACGTTAATTAATCTATTGGTACGTGTTGTGTAACACGTTTCCTTGCTTAAAAATGTGTTCGTGTCACTGTCATGTTGTGTTAACGAGCCAACAGAACCTGCTCATCTGTCAAAAAATAAAAGAAACCTAGTTTGGGGATATGGAAAATAAGTTTCGTTACCAGACTAAAATAGGGTGATATCAGGTAAAATGGGCCATCAGGTAAAATGGGCCGTTTAAGGTTTGGGGGTCCCAGCCCCTCTGGAATTTAGAGCCAATGACTGCAAAGGATGTTAAACTGTTGTCATAACTGTGCTTGACAAGTAACAGGTGATTTGATTGGTTTATGGTTGCTATGGTGGGCAGGGCAATAATGCTAATCAAGACTGCACCAGAAAACTGTGTGGTAAGTAGCCTGGCATAGCGAATCTGACTACACTATTATAAGGATGATAAATCTATAAAAAAACAAACATGCCCATAAAAAACTATGCAAAATATCTGTCTTGATGGCATCCATCAGACTTAATGTTGTTAGCTTGGTATATGAACATATTTTTTGGAAAAATCATGTTTTTCTTGGCGGCCCAATTTACCTTAACCCATTCAGGTAAAATGGGCCATATGGTTTCAGCTAAAATGGGCCATCCTATGGGCCCATTCTAATGGGCCACATACATGTGTGTGAGTGAGTGTGTGTGTGTGTGTGTGTGTGTGTGTGTGTGTGTGTGTGTGTGTGTGTGTGTGTGTGTGTGTCACGGTGTATCTCTCTGTGTGTGTGTGTGTGTAGCCTATGTAGGTGTGTACACACACACACCCACACATGCACTCACACACCGACTGACACACACACACACACGTGCACGCACACAGTCTCACACACACACACACACACACACACACACACACACTTACCATGACCCCCCTCCCCCCACCACCAGTATGGCAAACAAGAAGGAAAAATGTTTTTATCACGCACACACACACACACTAGTAATATTAGTTAGTAATATTAGTATTTTGAATATATCAATTTTGAATGTGAATTTTTGTAATTTACACATTTGTTCTAAACACACACACACCCACACACACCCACACACACACCACTGGCATCAGTCAGGTTCCAAAATTGACTTTTTTAAGTGCTCATGGGTTTGCACCCACGATGTGTTTTTATTAATGCCACATATGAATATGTTTGTTTAATGCAGTCTAAATGTTATGTGGCTGTATTAGCAATTGTATTTTAAAAATTAAAATGGATAATTATTTATAATTTCCCTTTGAAATTAGACTGGCCCATTTTACCTGAAGCTGCTGGCCCATTTTACCTGAAACTGCTCATGCGAAAAAAGTTGGCACAGCTGATGTTTCAAGAACTGTAGGGCCTAAATACTTATATTTTTTTACATACTTTCAACACAAAAGTATGAAAAACAGTCATTATTAATTATAAAAACACTTGGAAAAGGCATAGATAACATTGTATTACTGTCCCAAGCGATTTACCAAAAAGTGGCCCAATTTAGCTGATATCACCCCTAATACATTGTGGGTGGTTGAACGTAAATGTGTGTTGAATGTTTTAACCCTTAATTTTACAAATGCCATTTAAATGTCCATCATTATCAACAACCACTTGTGATTTCTTTAAATCTAAAAATATTTATTCAATATTTTATATCATATATTTAAAAGTAAAAATATGTCATGATTCCATTTGAAATGACATATTACAGTAACGTATTAGCCTATTGACCCTTACAGAAGTCCCGCCCTCCATAGTTACTGTTGCTACGCCTGTCAAACTTTCGCACCTTGCCCATCTATTACAATGGAGGAGACACCGGATTTTTTAAACAAATGTAATTTACAAAGACATCGCACCACACTGAAAGCTCATATTTGGTCACTAGCGAGCTACATCTGTCCTCTGTCAACTACAGTTGCATTTTCAGCTCTGAACAAAACCGTTCATGAGTTATTTAAGCAAAAGTCGAAGGTACGCGTTGTTTTCGATGGTTCCTCCAGGCTAGTACGAATGAAACGGGCGGGGGACAAAACTAGCATAACGTTTTAAGCTATACTTTCATAACGTCAATATTTGACAACATAACATGATTGGTACTTCAACTAGGTATTATTTTAGACAGAATTGCTGACGGGCTATACATACGTCTCGTTGAATGTCTGTTAAGAACTTTTTGCCGCCATCGTGAAACGTATCTCGCGGTTATGGAAATATCACGCAATATGCAAAATTTAAAGTTAGAAAAATACGTATTTCAAACTATATCATGTCTTTATAGTTCAACATGTTATTTCACCGTGATTTCACGTGTTTGGGGGCACCACACATCCAAATAAATGCCCTTAATGGCCCACAGGCTATGCAGTCTCCATAGGTTAACATGGCAAAAACTCGAAAGCTTGCCAGGCCTTGCTTGCCTAGTTACGGGTTGCTAAGCCACGATTGGCCTGTGGCGGTTTTAGGGCGTGGCTCTGGAAGGGTCAATTGGTTGAAGGCATAGACCTAAAAGAAAAGTTACATGGAGAAAAGTGCGCCACTGTGGCGGAAGTGATTTTCCAGGATTGCACGATCCAAGTCGTTCACTCGTCGTTCATCAGCACTCTCTCTATGGCTTTGATCAGCACCATTGATTTTCCATCAGGTAAGTTGATATGACTCATATGTTTCTTTAAAAGTAGTTGGTTATTCATGCAATGCAGGCCAGTGTCAATGATTGATCTTTTGGCCTATTGAATTTTTTCAGTCGGTACTTTGTTTGAAAACATGCTCTTTCAGTCTGAAGTTTATTTTTAAAACAAGATTTCTAGTAGCAGGCCTAGGCTAAATGGTTAGCTAGCTAGCTAGCAATAGCCACATAACGTGCTTCAATAGCAATGCATTAGCAATTGTTTCCCGTGGCAATTTGCTTTCTATAAGACCTAATAAGCTACAACCAATGTAGTTTATTTCGGATGGTGCGCAGTTGATTGGAAGAAGCATTTTAATACTGCATCTAGATTCAAAACAAAAAGTGAGTCGTGTACATTCATTTTTCAGATCTAGCTATAGGCTAGCAGTGACTGAAGACTTGGCTTCAATTAGTGTATGAAAGGTGTTGTGCTGGCGATTGGTCTGCAGCAGTGCAATTTGCAGCTGCTTCCAATTTGCGAATATGAGTAGGCTAGCCTACCCTACTGTAGCCTAAAAGCTTGGACAATGAGCCAATTTCACAGTGTCCAGGTGTCTGGCCTAGTTGATGTTAATGATGCCTTAATTGGCAGGGTAAAACATCTTCCTGTTTCTGTCTTTCCTATAGACTGAGCTGTTCCAGAGGAAGTTAGTTTACACAGTGGCGACATCTTGTGAAATAGGCTGTGTGAGGAGTAGCAAATGTGTATTCTCTGTTGCATGAGATGACACAAAGATGTGTTGTTAATGACACACATCATGCATTCACCCATTAAGGCAGTGTTTCACAAACTGGGGAGGGCTCTGCAGATATGCAGTGGTAAAATCCATATAATAAACAGCAGTTAACTTAACTTAGTAAGTTAACTTGTGACATGTGTTTTAGTTTCATGTTGGTGTGTCCTGCAATTTTCTTGAAGCCATATAATAATAATGTCAGTCAGACTGAGCAGATATATTATGAAGAAGACTACCACAGTTTCCCCTATTGCTGATCTAAATAGTGTATAGCAAACTAGATCATTGAACTTTAATATTGTTGTGTTCTGGAAAACGATAATGATTTTTCTCTTTTTTAAAAATCATTTTACAGATACAGAAACGGAAACTAAAAACTAAAAAAACTAAAAACTAAAACTAAACTAAAACTAAAACTAAAACTAAAAAAATGCTGCTTTTGTCAAAGCAGCATTTTTTGTGCACAGAAGAAATGTACAGACTGCGGGGCTGAATAGCCCCGCAAGTTAAAGCTGCAGAGGCGTCTGCAGGAATTTGACAAAAAAGAACAGTGGATAGAAAAGAAAAGGCAGAGCAACAACATGGCTGCCGTCAAAGATGATATTGTTATCTTGGTATGTATTATCTCACGTTAAACCATGCTGAAGTGTAACTTCTGTGACCATCTGTGATAAACGTGTATTCAATTCTTTCCAAAATCATCCAAGTCTGAGTGCCGCCCATGCAATTTATTTCAGGATGACTGTATAAACATAAACCTAGCCAAACTTTAGAATCTGTGTTGATACTCTCGCTCGAATGGTTGTCAAGGAATTCACCTATTGTATTCAATAGCATAAGTTAACGGCGCACCGTTTCTCTTTTTTTTATATATAATTATTTTTTTATTTTATGAAGTCAAGAGGGTCAGCACTTAACAACTGAAGAAACTGAGTTACAGAGGGAAAATAAATATACATATATTTTTACTTTAAACTCCTCTCTAAACACATGAGAGAGAAGCAAAGGGGAAAAAATGATAAGTTAAGTTAATGTCCCTCCTACATTTCATGCTTCCCTCATACCCCATCCCCAGTCCTCCCACTCCTCCCTCCTTCCAACAACCTCCCATTCCCTACCCCTCCCTACCCCAACCCCTTTCTACCCCCGCCCCCCCCACCTATCCCCCCCACCCTAACCCTCCCATCCCCTACTGTACCTCTCACATACAGTCATCTAAACCCACACACACACACACACACCAAAAAACAACAATAAAAAATAATTAAAAATAAATAAATAATAAAACTAAAAAAAGAACGGGGGGGTTCAAGTGTAGATACTGTGCCAAACTATAAGGCATCATATACAGATTTCAAATTGTATCATTTTATTTCGATCCTCTGACAATGGTTTTTCAATATTTAAATAGTACTTCATTAATGCCCTCCACACTTGAAGTTAAGGTGCATCTTTGTTTTTCCAATATTTGAGAATTATTTTTTTTTTAAATTAAAGAAGAGAACAGAATTTGCCAACCAGTAGGGTACCTTATTCCCTCTGTATCTTGAAAAATACATAGCCTTGGTGTAAAATTGTCTTTTATTTTTATTTTTGATGATAACCACTGCTCAATGTCCTTCCATATCTTTTTAACTTTTATACAATACCAGAAGGAATGCATAAGTGAGTCTTCATGGTTACATTTTAAACACCTATCAGATAATCTAACATCAAATTTGTGAATTTTATTTCTACTGTAATAAATTCTTGTCATTATCTTAAACTGAATTAAACGTAAATTCTCGTTACAAGTGAGCCTAGATGTAACGCCCAAGCATTCCTTCCATCTTTCTTTTACCTCAAACCCCAAGTCCGTTGTCCACTGGTTGTATATATATATATTTTAATAATTAATCACTGTCTTCTACTTTAATCAGAGTTTTATACATGTGTCCGGTCAAACTCCTCTTTACATCTCTGCTAAATACTTTCATAATGTCTGAGGAGATTGTGTTCTCTAGATCAAGTTTATTAATCCAATTTTTAATTTGTATATACCTAAACACTTGTTGTGTCTTTTAACTTATATTTAGCTTTCAACTCATGGAATGGCAAAACTGAGTTGCAACTTATAATATCTGATATTTTTTTAATTCCAGCTTTTGTCCATGTGTCCCAATGCAATTGTGATTTCTGGATATTAATTGAAGGGTTATTCCAGATCTGTATACTCCCAGGGAGCCCTAAACCTTTGCCAAGATGTTTCTAAATTTTTCTCCAGGCATTTAATAATAACAAAATTTGTGGACTTGACTTTAGCTTTTGAAAAAAGAGCTACTAATAAACTGTTACCTTGTAACTGTTCGTTTTCTATACCTATCCACGCTTCTTCCCTAGTATTATTAATAATACGATCTATATAGAACGTTTGCGCAGCTAAATGATAAAGTTCCAAGTTAGGAAGGTTAAGCCCCCCTTCCCTTCGGGGACAAAATAAGAGCTTTCTTTTCAATCTGCTTACCTTATTACACCAAATAAATGAAGAAAGAAGGCTATTCATTTCTTTAAAAAAACACTTAGGTGGTGTAATAGGTATATTGAAATGTAACTTAGGAAGCCATACCATCTTAAACAGATTATTCTGCCTATTAGACTGATCCTCAAATTTTGCAGCGGCGCACCATTTCTCTTAAAGGAGCAACAACATCAGTTTTTGTTGCTACTGCCCACGGCCTACGGCCAGACATTCATTTTCTTGTATTTGAGGCGTGGTTTACGAATGCCGTTTATTGGCCGCTATGATTGTCTATCAAATGCGTCCATGGAAGGTGTGCGCAAGGCAGAACGGGTAAACCCAGGCTACATTTTCAGCACATTTCAACATTACCGCAATAATAGGTAACCATGAAAATGTTGGTCCCTATAATCATTATGCTACATGTGCATCCTCTCATGAATTGCTGTCTCGTTTCTGTTTTCCAGTTGCTAACACACTAAAATGACATTCATAGCACAATTATTCAAACTGACACACAGAGAGCAACACATCCTTCCAAGTCTCCAAATGTCTAAACAGTAAACACATTTTCAGCTTTACACACATTTTGCAATTCAAAATGGCACTGTTTGCATGCACTGAACACGGTTCTCTGCATAAGACACAAAAATCGGACATAAACTAACATGTTTGCAGTTTCAAAACAATGGCATCCTAGATAACACACATGAGCTAATTGACCAATACGTGTGCCACCTAGCCAAACACCTCAATGCTTAATTTATACCACTTCAATCAGGAAGTAAGCACTATGAAAAGACCACAGGTGGAGAGGCAAGGCAACTTTATTTATATAGCACATTTTGTCCAGCAGGGCAACCCAATGTGCTTCACAAAGATAAAAACAATACAGTAAAACCATAAAACAACGAGCACCTTTTTTACAACAAAAATGGAAGACATTGCAGAGAGAGGAAGAGAAAGAGGGAGGGTGATAATGAGAGGGGAAGGGAGAGTCCAATGTAAATATACTTGCTGTGCATATGTTGCACTGACTTGTTTGGTGAAGAAAAAAAAAAAGATTCTACAGCATGCATCTGTATCTGCAAATATTTATATGCATGTCAAGTACTTTCTACAATTGTAACTATTTTAGTATTATGGCAAAGCATGCTAAAGATAAGAGTGTGTCTCATTATGACCAACAGTGTGTAGTTGGTTAGACAAAAATCTTGTGAAAGAATGAAGTGTGTGCCATGTGGTGCAAAAGTTTGATTTTGATATTATATGCAGTTTTGGTTGCAGTGCTTCATTTTGCTAGGTAGATTGAGGTATTTTGCAATTTGGGGTGTGGTTTTGTGAATTGTGTGTGAATTTTCAAAATTGTGTGCAAGTTTTCAAAATGGTAAAAACAATTGGAAAAAACTGTAAAAATAGCAAATCTATGATGTTGTCTTTCGCAGCTCGAGAAGCTACATGCCCTCGGCTACAAGCCCCTCCTGCTATTAGGCAAGGGCCAAGGGCCGAAGGCATATCGAGCCCTTACCCCAAGGTGCAACCTTAATGAAATGGCCACAAAGCACCTGGGGCAAATAGCCGGACTGTTTGAGTTTGTTTGTGCAGGTGAGATATACAGCATAATAGTTTATCTCCCCCTTTACTACTAGTACAGATACAGACTTTTAAATATCAGTTAAAGGAATATACACAGTTATATACATACTGTACAGCGCCCTCCATAATTATTGGCACCCCTGGTTAAGATGTGTTCTTTAGATTGTAATAAATTATTGAGATGGGCATGGAAGGATCTTGATACGATGTCTCTGGTGAACCATTTCTGTGTAGACTTGGCCATATGTTTAGGGTCATTATCTTGCTGAAAGACCCAGTGACAACCCATCTTCAGCTTTCGGGCAGAGGCCACCAGATTGTGATTTAAAATGTCCTGGTATTTCAAAGCATTCATGATGCCATGCACCCTAACAAGGTTCCCAGGCCCTTTGGAAGAGAAACAGGCCCACTGCATCACCGATCCTCCCCCATACTTCACAGTGGACATGAGGTGCTTTTCTGCATACTCATCTTTTTGTTACGCCAGACCCACTTAGAGTGTTTGTTGCCAAAAAGTTCTATCCTCCATCTTCTGTCTCATCTGACCAAAGCACATGGTCCCAGTTGAAGGCCCAGTACCGCTTAGTGAACTCCAGGCGTTTGCGCTTATGATTTTGAGTGAGAAAGGTTTTTTTCTGTGCATGCCTCCCAAACAACTTGTTGGCATGTAGATAGCTCCTGATGGTTGTTTTGGAGACTTTGCGACCCCAAGATGCAACCATTTGATGCAATTCTGTAACAGTGAGCTTTGGAGATTTTTTTTATTTGTCTTACCATCCTCCTCACTGTGCGTGGTGGCAAAATAAGCTTGTGTCCTCTTCCAGGCTTGTTTACCACTGTTCCAGTTGTTTTAAACGATTCCTCTGACCGTAGTTATGGGCAGGTGTAGGCGGGTGGCTATTTTCTTGTAGCCATTGCCTGACTTGTGAAGGTCGACACACATCTGCCTTACTTAAACGGTGTATTCCTTTGTCTTTCCCATGTTGAAGAGAAATAGCCTCTGTGTCACGTCATATTTATACCTACCCAGGGAAACAGGACTTTAAGAATTACTAATTAAATGTTAATCTAATGAAATGTTCATGTACATACTCTGATCAACTTTTAAACTACTCTAGAAATGACAGAAATACTTTAATTACATTTATTTCCTAGGAATTGTTAGGGGTGGCAATAATTGTGAAACAGGTAATTTTATGAAGAATAATTGTTTCTTAGTCAGGGATTACTTTTTTCACCTTACAATTCACTTCAGTTGAAGTTTAAATTTTTCTACAATTTTCAGTGTGAGAGTATGCTTCTACAATAAAACCTGAATTTATTTTAAAGCTTTTACACATCTTAACCAGGAGCCAATAATTATGGAGGGCGCTGTATATATACACAGGAGTTATACACAGTCCCTCTAGTTGCAGAGTCCGCCGGTGCTAGGCTAGCGCAAGTCAACAGTTTCTTAAGCCTGCCACTAAAAAACAGTCTTACCCACCCTAGAACACCAGAGACAACGTGTCAGACTATTGATGTATAATGTTAGAAATACTAACCTTTGAAAGCGTTATTAAATGTTAATATCGCCTAGTATAAACGTAGACTGGCAACTTCAGTAAAATGAGCTATGGTCTATGGCTTAGGACGCCAGTGCCACGGCCTCACCTGTATCTTCATCTGCTACAAATCTCAATCTGCAAAAATCTCCTTTAAAGAGTCATTGCACCCTAAAATATGTTTTTTGAGTTGTTGATAGATTGAAAATACTCATAAGTGGTGAACTATACTATTACCAGGGTTGATATTGACAAAAATCGTGTTTCTCGACAAAAGTAACATTTCGTCTGATTTTGTATTGGAGATATTGCTCTCCGCGCATACTACAGGTTGAAACATGCCATGGCATGTTGGTCCAAAATGCTATCGAAATGCTGACGAAGTCCTGTACTTCTCGTCCAACACTACGTCTCCGGGTCGTTACAAATTAGGAATGAAACGCCCCAACACCTGCTGCCCTGATTAGCCTACCTGTGATAAGCCATGTCTGCAGCACTCATTCCCAGATTGACACGAAATCACCATGGTTGATTGGTTGCAGCAGTGCTGCACTCCCTCTCCAAATTTCAGAACGTCTCGCCCATTTTGAAAGCCTTTTTCAGAAATGTGAAGTGGGTGGAGTTATGGGGTGAAGTGACTCTTTAACAATGAGGTCTCTGGACTTAAGTACAGGCAGAGCCATAGAAAGAAAGAATTGCGACACTCTTTGATGTTACCGCCACGATCAAAAGTTCAAAAAAAAAACCTGTGCTGAATGGCTGAATCGCAGGAGGGTGGGATGTACTTCTGATGCTGGAAGGTGTAATCAATTAACTCATTGACTGCTGACCAAGAGATTGGCTGTAAACAGTCCCAAAAGCCCCATAACGAGGAAATAGCCTGGAAAAAGCGCTGCCATTTTTTCCTATGGAGGTCTATGGGAGTGTGGCCACTCTGTTTTATCTACCGCTCTGAGTACAGGATGAACAAAGAAATAGTGGCAGGAACAACAAAGCAATGTGATTGGCTCTCCACCCAGCATTCTTATCAGACACACCTACCCACACCTATGTGTGATTAAGTTTTTCTCAATTGTTTACACACAATTTCTGGTACTTGAGACACAATGGCCAATATATGTAACTCATGCACTAACCTCCTGAACCAATTAGCCCTTTTCACGTGATGTCAGACGAAGCGTTGCTGGGTATCCTCCGGCATGTCCAGCCGCCAAATACTACAGAAGAAGAAGAAGAAGAAGTATTCATGGGTTTCATCAGGTCCCTTTCCACAGGTGTATTAATCAAGCACCATGCAGTCTGCATTGATAATCAAGGTGCTTGATTGTATACACCTGTGGAAAGGGACCTGATGAAACCCATGAATACTTCTTCTTCTTCTTCTGTAGTATTTGGCGGCTGGACATGCCGGAGGATACCCAGCAACGCCTCGTCTGACATCACGTGAAAAGGGCTAATTCTGCTCAACTATAAGCACAATTTCTGCTCTACACTCAAATTGCAGTTCTAAAACACACTGTTTTCAAAACTCTACACACAATTCTCTGCATTTGCAATTTTCATGAAGAAGTTTTCACAAAGAACACTGTTTTCACAAAGAACACAATTAATTATTCTCATCACTTTGCATCGCCTTACAGTAGTTATACTTTGTCAGCAGTAGTTGGCTACGGCAGGAGTGAACTGATATTACTTAGGTGTCCCGACTGGAGTGCATGGAGTGTGCTTCCTTGTTCACGTTTTGGTCAGTACTACTAACCGGAGCAAAGTAAAATTCCGCCGCTGCTGAGAAACTAGTCAAAATGCAATGCGATCATTGAAATGGATGGCTAGTTTTAACACTATTCTATCAACACAGACATCTGCATCGATAGTCTGACCTTGTCATTTATTTGTCTCAGTGTTCTGTGCTGCGAAAAACACGTCCTGTCTGATCCTTCCCTTACATTGTGATTTCTTTTTCGTATTGAATCTAGGCTGTAGTCTAGGTAAATGGACAACAATGTTGTGTGCATACATGCATGCTTCCGTAGCTTTGTTATTTTCCACTAAAGTGCTATTAGATGGTTGTGTATGTACAAGAATGTGTGTTTGGTCTTTTTCATTTTTTAAAAAAACTTACCAAACAAAGGCACCATATGATCTGTGAACCACATTATTGCAGTCAAATGAAAATGTCTGAGGCTAGCAGTGAATAACTACGTACGCTGTACTTGCAACTAAAAACGACAAAACCAGACTTGGAAGACAAATTCATTCAGTCAATCAGTCAGTTCTAATAACATTTTGGTTGAAGGTACAGATAATTTTGTTATAATCAAACTTGTACAGGTTGGACCCAAACGCCCACAGACACCCTCATCACCCTATACCCAATAGAGGCACAGGCAGCCACTGGGGAGGACGAGCGGGGGGCCATCACTCTGGAGGAGGAGGTGGAGGAGAGGGCCGTCACTGTGGGGGAGGAGGAGGAGAAAAGGGCCGTCACTGTGGAGGAGGAGGTGGAGCGGGGGGCCGCCACTGTGGAGGTGGAGGTGGAGGAGAGGGCCATCACTGTGGAGTAGGAGGAGGAGCCAGCAGCTATCACACAGGTTTTCCACAGGGTCATTAAAAAGGCATAAAAAGTATTAGATTTGATAATGATAATTTTAGGCTCTAAAAGGTGATAAAAACGTCCAGATTGTCCATACATGGTCATAAATTACATTCAGTCACGTCTTAAATCATATGCTCGTTCATTTATTGCTTTTTCGCTGGCGGTGTCCTAATGGAGCTGACTCCGCTTACTGTAATAGAGATCGCTAAGACATGTGACCAACTAGGCGGCAACGTCATCAAAACACAAAGAATTATGGGTATGTTTGGCCAGTTTACATGGGCTGGGTCTATGATCTGGCATACATATAATGAAAACTTGGTGTGAAAAACAGAACATAATCTTGCACCTCCTTACTGCTGTCAGTAGGCGGGCTTAACATGATGACGACTGACTTGCGACAAGAAGTTGCGACCATTAGGCATCCTGCTACTTGAAAACAAGGAGATGATTCGTTGTAGCGCTAACCTATTGAGTGGAGAGGGAATTTGACAACTGTTTATCCCATGGAGGTATTATAAGAACTGGAGAAAGTGAACAAGTCCCGCCCCCATTCATTTCAATGGGAATGCTAGGCTAGTGAAAATTGCCAAAATTGAACGATTTTTTCAGGCTTCAACATGGCGTTTCAAGGGGCTTGTTTCTGGTGCCGTTTTACTTAGCCAATTAAGTTACAGAAGGAGAGCTTGTGCCCACACTAAGCTCGTGCATGAGCTGAGAGTGGAACAGCCACCAATCAGCATGAGGAAAACTATGGGAAAACGGCACCGGACATGATGTATTTCTGGAAAATGGCGACGAGGAAGTGCCTTGCTAATCGGCGAAGCTAATCAGTCAAATCCTGACCCCCTGGTTTATCCCACCCCTCCGATTGCCTAGTGCCTGGACCCTACATCTTGATGTGGGTCTGGCTAGTCAGGCTACAGAAATGGTGGTTTCTTGAGACTTTAATCTCTTATTCTGGTTCAGTAAATCATGGGAAAGACTTCTGACTTGATAGTTGCCCAGAAGAAACTCACTGTCACCCTCCATAAGGAGGGTAAGCCATAGAAAGCAATTGCTGAAAGGGCAATGTGTGTTCACAGAGTATCAAAACATATTCACGGAAAGTTGACTGGAAGGGAGAAGTGTGGTAGGAATGGAAGAAACAGAGGTGACAGCAGCCTTGAGACTGTCAAGCAGCCGATTCAAGAACTTGGTTGGAAACATGGAGCAGACTGGAGTCTGCATGAAGAGCCATCCCTGCTGAAAAAAACAGCCTGACCAGCTAAATGTGGTTTGCTGGTTGATCAGCTTGTTACACAGCTTGTTTGACCACCCTATGATGGTTGACCAGCTAGACCAGCAAAACTCTCGCGAAAACATACCTTCAGCTGGTTTACCCAGCTTACGATGGTAATTCAGCTGGTTTTGATTGTCGTACCACAGGCACGTCGCTAGGTGTTCAACCCTTCCATTTTCCGGGGGTCCGGGGGTTTTGAAAATTGGGCTGTGAAAGATGCGATTTCAACATAGTTTGAGAAGGAAAGTAAGGCCAATCGTTGAGGTCCTCGTCGTCATATTTTTAAAACAAAGCTAATTTCCCCACTAGACCGAAGTCTACGTCTACTGAGTTTAGATGTGTATGCCTAGCCTACATCTAGCAGAACGTTAATAACAGACTCTGACGAAGATGTAGGCTAATCAAAACGTTAGACTGTTGCTGTGCACCTTTGAAGGTTGAGTATGCCCCTTCGTGAAAACTTAATAATTATGATTTTGAAAATTTGAACAATGTGACTGATTTCGCCGTGGTACTTCTATACTCTTTGGCTCCTCTCAACCTCTCGCACTAGCTGCCCCTTTCTAGCTAGTTAGACGGGCTATCTCTGGTATATCAATCCAACAGAGGGGGGAAGAATAGAATAGGCTTATTCTGATGTCGAATTTGCAACTAATTATTCAGACTAAGTTGCAGTGTGGCTGCTGGCCGTGTTCAATTGGAAACTCGATAGAAACTCTGGGGCGATTTTCATCAACAATAACCCAAGCACAGGACCGGAAAATAGCGTTCTATATGGCTATACAAATAGATACCAAAAAACAACTAAGTAGTAACGTTTGTGAAAAGAGAATATAACGTTTCTTTTTTTAGTTGTAAAAACGTTCGGGGAACTTTGATAACCTGGAGCTAACGTTCTCTCCAGTGTAGGCTATTAGAAGGTTACTGAAAAACTAACCACAGGAGAACAACCGGCTAACGTTATTTGCTTGCTGGGATTCAACCATAATATAATGTTACTTTTTTTAGTTGTAAAAACGTTAGGGGAACGTTCATTTTTTTGACAACCTGGATATAACGGTCTTTAAAAGTTGTTAGTAGGTTACTAAAAAACTAACCACAGGGGAACCAAAAGCTAACGTTACTTAAAGTTAGCAGAACGTTATTTGCTTGCTGGGAATTTATTGACTTCAATAGGCTACACGTATTTCCCGTTTACAAACAAAACTAGAGGATGCTGGTCACATCGGTCACATCGCACAAAGTTGCAACAAATGATTAGGACTCCATAACGCCAGGTCAGCGCTAGTAACAATGTTGCAGTTGTGGCTGCCAGAGCCATATAGATACGGCTCTGGTGGCTGCTAGCCGTGGCGTTTGTTTGGAATATCATAAAAACCTCTGGGGCGATTTTCATCATTACTTTTAACTCATTGGCTGCCAGCCATTTTCAGTGCAGAGCGCTCCATACTGCCAGACGTTTTACAACATTTTGACTGTTTTTCCAAGATCCACCGAACGGTGAGCTTTATGACTGTAAACACCGAAGGTAGGCTACCAAATGAAAAAGTAGGCCTACTCTCTTCTTTCACCAGGAAAAAACGGTTTGTTTCTATCGTTTTCCGTTCTTTAGTAATCGTCAGTAGAACATGGGTTAGTTTTGCTAAAAACACCTGTTTTGACCAAAACATGGAGAAAACTATCTTTTTGTGAAAATCAACTTTTTAACGTTAGCGTTTCAGTAGTATGTCAACCACGATTGCATTGTTATCTCGTCAGTCTCGTCAAGGTTGCTATGACTCTGATGGTCGCTATAGACTCTGAACAGGACAGTAGACTTAGCAAGCTAGCACTAGCAAAGTTGTTGTTAGTCTATATAGCAATATTCAATGTAAATGGATCATACCGTTCATGTGTTTTCCATCCTTGATGTAAGAAGTAAGCATATTTATTCCCTGCACCGGGTGCAAACTAGATCCACTGTGGTCGATCTTCAATGTGTTAGTTTGTTGTATGTCTCTGCATGTGCACTCTGTAGGCAGATACTAATCCAAATCCAAATGGCACTGCTTCCATCTAGCGCAGGGCTGTACGCTTAGCTTTTTCACTAGGAGCATAGGTGCTCCTAAATGAAAAAATTTAGGAGCACAGAAAAAAGTTTAGGAGCACTATGAAATTTAATTGAAAACCTTATTGAATTATGCTCATGGATTGACTTGAAACATGTCTTTTTAAAGAAAAAAAAAATCTGTTAATACTTCCGTGTGAGCTGGATTTTTCATGTGTGATAGCTTAGACTGCTCCAAATCTATGAGGTATTTCTGAAGTGAAGCTTGACATGCCATTACGCAACAGCAGCTCATTGTTTGAATGCACCTCGTGTGAAACATGCATGACGACTTCACAAAGCTCCACTGACAAAACACTTTAGAAAAGCAAAGACCTGCACATTGTAGTGTAGTTCTTTTCCAAAACGTTATATCCACCATTTTAATACATATTCACAAATCATTTTTTTTTTTTTTAAATTTCAACTAATTTCAGTGAAACTGTTTTGGATTAGGTTTAGTTGATTTATCTTTACTAAATCAAAACAAAACATCTGCATTTTTATTGAAATTAAGTGAAATACACAATAGGGCACTCATTGAAATCTTTGGAATTTCTCAATTTTAACTTCAGAAAGTTAATGGGGGATGTTTCAGGACATTAAAAAAAAAAAAAATAATAATCATTATTTTTCATCTTGGCATAGCAAATCATGGTCAATGAAGTTACCATATATATGTCCTTACCCGTCTGGGGGGGAAAAAAACAGGGTGAATTTGAAAAAAAAAATCTCCGATCAACACCATACTTGACACAGAGCATCCTCAGCTGATGCCTCACCAACCCATTTCAGTTTTTTCTTCAGAACTTTTACCGTTCGCCCGTAACAGCCAATTTTGCCCATTTTTGCCAATTTTGTGAAGCCGCCAGACAGAAAGTGAGCTTATATCTCAGCAACCCCTACATGTATCAAAACCAAACTTGGTACATGGACTCGTGTACCATGTAATATAATTAAATGGCATGAATGGCATACACAGGTGCCTAGTACTATGAATGCTATACTCCTATGTACCAGTGTATAAAAACCGAAATACAACTATAATCACTAAATTACCACTTATATTTGCTCATAATTGTGTTTTATCACTAACCAGTATTGAGTCATTAAAATAAATGCACACAGTACTAGGTCTCACACTAACAATAAGCACCTGTGTGCCATTTAATTATATTTAAAAAAGATACATACATCAGGCATATGTGTAAAAATGGACACTTGTGCCACTTATGTTAATAGGGCGTATGATCAAATACAGTGCATTTAGTTTTTAGCCAAACAATAAGCTCACTTTTAAAAATGCTATGCAAATAACAACAATCTCAATCTTTAACACAACTATTCAACCAAATAATGTGTGAGTTATATCAACTTACAATGTTTAGTTTTGATGCTATTATGATAGTTGTGGGATGAGCCAGGTTCAAAAACCTAAAATATGTGATTTCTGCCAGATGGTTGTGTTTGAGGTGCTGTAGTCCACTGCTGATTGGTCAGATGCTATGATGTCAATATTTGTAAGACAGCTTGATCTTCCCTAATTGGCTGAGAGAAAACCACATGACTCTACAACTCCAAATGGAGGCAGGGGGAGGGAATTTTCAGTGTGTGCGGAAGTGACTACATATGGTTATTTGCCCCATAAAGGGTTAAATAACATGACTTTTTAATATTTTCAAAAATGGATTTATAGCGTTTTGGAAAAGAGCTCTTCACCTTTGAACACCCAGCCCATTCTCCCTTTCACAATGCCTGCCCTCTACACAGAGTACAGAGGTAGACAGAGCAGTTAAGGTAGCTCAAGTAGTTTTTCCTTCTCCTATTCCTACCTACAATCTATTAATCACTGCTTTTACAAACAACAGGGTGGACAAGTTAAGCCACAAACTTCAGAGTATTTGACAATCATAAATGAATCATTTTAGAGATGCCAAATTACGAAAGAAGGCTATTACATTACAAGAGCACACAAACTGGCATCAGACAAGTTCTGCCACACGTACCCTCATGTGTTACAAAGACATGACGCGATCGGACATGTAGAATGAGAATCTTATTCAAATAGCGTTGTGGTTTAGGCTTTCACAAATCGAATCACTCTGTGTGTGGGATATGAGGCTTTGATGGCATGCACTCCTAGACAGCATAGCGCTGCCTTGTGACCCCTATGGAAATGGTTACCCAATGCCCTTAGACCCTGTACTCTTGGGAGGCGTGGGTCAGGATACTATAGAGCAGGGCTGTACGCTTAGCTTTTTCACTAGGAGTAGGTGCTCCTAAATGAAAACATTTAGGAGCACAGAAAAAAATGTAGGAGCACTATGAAATTTCATTGAAAACCTTATTGCCTTAAGCAGGATACAGATCATTCACAGCAGTGGCAATCCTAGTCTCTGCTCAAACCCTCCATACTAGTGATGCGCGGGTCGGGTATTTTTTCAACCCGCGGGTCCCGCTTTTATGAAATTATTTGATCCGCCCCAGCCCGCCCCGCACCACTGTATCTATTTTGACAACCCGCCCCGCCCCGCACCCGCGTCTATTACATAGGCTACTGGGCATTGTAAGTGCTTGGAAACATCGCCTGTAAACTGGCAACAACAAAGGCTATGATTATGAATATGAACGATAATCAGGTCATTATGACAAGATGATATGCTACACATTTAAAAAATCTAGAAATACACAGCAAAAACCTACAAAGCAGCGTTTGTAATCTAGGCTAAACATTAGGCCTATAGCCTACGAAATACGTCCGAAAGAAAACAAGGAGATTGAGGCGGCTGAAAACGGAGAAGAATTTGAAGACAGTCAATTTGCTCCTGGACAGATAAAGATTCATCAGTTTGGCTAACTTAGCCTACTTGTAAGCTACTTAGTGTAAATTGACATTTCAAATAGCCTATGACAGTCGAACAAACAAGTTATGCATGTTTGTGCAAAGTAACGTTATGTGGAGCCATATGGAGGAGGTGGCTCATTGAATTGAAAAGGTAGAGGAATTGTTTGGGAAATAATAACGGCTAGTCATTGCTGACGTTAGCAATGCATTATCAGAGTTCGTTTCTCTGTCATTATGCTGAGGAAAACAACATTAGCACTTGCCATTGAAAGCTAGCAGCCTGTTGCTGTTCCTGTTGGATCCTGCAGCAAGCTGGCAGCCGCGACTCAGAGGGGAGGGAGAGGCGATAGTATTTTGAAAGTAATTGCAGTGGGCTTTAGCCTACTCGTTTTGGCCACAATCCTACATACGGTTCCATTAATATAGGCTATAGGGAATTGCACGCAACATACATGGATTTTAAAATGTACGTTTGTTTTTAATGACCCGCCCCAACCCGCCCCGCAAATAAAGTGATAATTTCTTTACCCGCCCCAACCCGACCCGCGGGTTACCCGCGGGGTCCGCGGGTTACGGGCCGACCCGCGCATCACTACTCCATACACACAGAAAATGGCTTGTCTGGTTTCTATTTCATATTTTCAATTCAGAATTTGTATACATTTTGTTAACAATTCATAGCATTATAGGATCTGCAGAATTACTTATAGCTTAAAATTCAAAGTTATTTGAATACTTCATATTGATTACACTTGTCTTTAATGATATTACAGGGGTGGTGTGTAGGTCCAATTGAGTGCCTGTCACTTTAAGAAGTACTAACAACGGTAAAGACAAATATTTCCGGTGTAATAGAAAAGATGAGTGTCCTGTCCAGCAATGTTAACTTCTATGATTTAGGTAGCCTACCGTGGCATGGCATTGTGAGTTGTCCTTTCACTTTTTCCTTGGTCATGTTTAATTGGCTGGGTGCTTAACTTACTCTGCCATGACTTGTCTTGGAGTTTGGTAGCCTATATCTGTTATATTCAATGAGTGACAACTCAAAATAAAACGTTACGGTAGCCTATTCTCCTGATAGCGTTAGTGGAATGATTTAATGTGAACGTAGCCATAAAAAGACGCAGAGTGGCTATACAGCGCACATTTGCGATGAAAATGTTCCGCCTTAAAAGCAGATGTAGCCTACACCAAATCGTGGTTAAATAGGCTACATCATTTAGACAACAGAATCAGTAGGAGACCATTTTTGTTTCATGGAAGTCTACCAGGTAGTGATGCGCGGTTCAGCCCATTACCCGCGGATATCCGCGGGTTTATCTGCGGGTCGGGCGGATTTGGGTAGGCCTAGTAGTTTTTTCTAAATATTGCGGGTGGGTCGGGTCAAAAAAGTAAAAATGCACATTTCTCACTTGTTAACTTCCGACATACTAATGATCTGGGATATCGAAGGTTGTGCACAATACGAGAACATCTTGCTTCTGTCATATACATGAATAAACAGCTGTGCTTGTTAAATGCTTGGCAGTGTTTCACGCAAAAGTAGGCTAGCCTATGAAGTTGCAAGGGGAAATATGAATGGAAACTTGTTATGATGAAGATGAGATTTAACACAGGCTATGTCTAGGCTGCAGATTATGAATGGTGTGGAAGAGCGCAGATTGTCAAAATGACCGATCATTGTAACCCGCTGTTGTCCTCATGTGGGAGAATTAGGCTACGAACGACGTTAGGTGCGTTTTTTTCCTTTCCGTGGGTCGGGTCGGATTTGGGTCACAATTCGAACATATTTTTGCGGATTGGGCGGGGCGGTTTGAATCTCCTGAAGAGTCGGGTTGGGGCGGGTTTTGAAAAAAGCCCACCCGCGCATCACTACTACCAGGCCTATGTCAAATGCAGGCTCGGTTTCTACACCGTGTTAAGCCTTTCAACCGTGATAATAATAATATTTTAAATGAACACGGTAATTGTCATAGTCAACAGTTTTATCATGGTTTGCCGTTTCACCGGTAATTGCTACTAGTCACCAACTGATAACGAACAGATTGAAGAAAAAGAGAATGGAGTTGGAGTGACATTTCTTGCATGTGTGTGAGAGCGCGAGGTTGATGCGCGAGTGTCTAGCCAGGTGCGTAGTTGTGGTCAACTCTGAAATTTGTAAAGGCCTACAGATGCGCGAAAATTGTACTATACTTTGATCCACTTGGTGTGGATTCATTTTAGGAGCAAAATGCGAATGACAGGGTTGAAATCAGTACTCGCACGTGTGCGAGTATTTAATATTTTACATTCGCACTAATATATTTTTACTCATTTTTGCGACGAGCTGCTCGCAGCGTACAGCCCTGTTCTAGCGGTTCGGATCGCTAGTACAGTCTGTTTACAAGCCTGAAACTCTGCCAGATCGTTCCCAAGCCCACCCATGAGCCCTCCCCATTTAAAAATGCAATTGACGTCTATAGACGTCAATGGCAGTCAACGTATGTGTTTAAATTGACGTTTAAAGACGTCAATGGCAGTGAATGAGTTAAGGCACGCAGATCCGGGGCTATTCCCAATACATCCAGGGCTATAGCCCCGAATGCCCAGGTCTAACTATGCCGCTGTCGTACCACCTCAAGCTGGTCATTTTAGTTGGTGTTGCTGGTCTACATTGCTGGTTAACTGGCCACGCCAGCTTGACCATCTTTGTCAAGCTTGACAGGCTGGTCACCAGCATGACCACCTTAAACCAGCTGTATCCCAAATGACAGGCTGGTCACACCAGCACTACCAGCTTCCTCAGATGGTCACGCCAGCATGTCTGGTGGCCTAACCATCTACACCAGCAAAGACCAGCAATAGCTGGAAGAAAACCAGCAAAGACCAGCTAAGACCAGCTAAAACCAGCTACCAACTTAAGCTGGTTTCTTGCTGTTTTTTTCAGCAGGGACCATACATAGACCTGTCCAGGAAATGGCCTACAAGTATCACATTACTAGTGTCAAACCACTCCTGAATCAGGACTAAGGAGAGACAGAACTGGACCATTGCTCATGGTCCAAACTCCTTTTCACAAAAAAATGTTGCATTTCATTTGGATATCAGGGTCCAATCAAGGTCCCAAGAGTCTGGAGGAAGAGTGGAGAGGCACCAGAATCCAAGTTCTTGAAGTCCAGTATGGTGTTTCCACGGTCAGTGATGATTTGGTGTGCCATGTCATCTGGTGGTAAGAAGTCAATGCAGCTTTCTACCAGAAGATTTTAGAGCATCATGCTGACAAGCTTTAGATGATGATTTCCTTTTTCCAGCAGGACTTGCCACCTGCCCACTGCCAAAATTGCTAACTGGTTTGCTTATCATGGTGTTACTGTGCTTGATTGGCCAGACAACTCGTCTGTCCTGAACCGTATTGAGAATCTTGGAGTATTGTCAAGAGGAAAATGAGACACCAGACAAAAGATACCAGACCCAACAATACAGACGACCATACGGACGCAATCAAAACAACCTGGGCTTCCATAACACTTCAGCAGTGCCACAGGCTGACCATACCACAGCACATTGATGCAACAATTTGTGCAAAATCAGCCCAACCATAGCCTGACTATCAACAGCCCTGCCGTACATTATGTAAGTATGATCCTACAACAAACACTTTCAGCTTTTCAAACTTTCAGTTTATTCAAGTCAGCCAGATAAGTTGAGGCAGCAAAGCAGCCTAATGTAGAATTTGACCACTAGGTGGCACTTTCAATATACGCCCCAACTGTGTGTGGGCCTGAGGTGTGGGCCAACTGGTTATAGTTCCTCTTTAACTGTCCATGGCTAGTTCACTTGTTAACCCTTGTGTGAATAATAACACTTCCGTTGGGGAGCCTTTAAAACAGATACCACAAGATACCAGTATAATTTTTGGTTCTCCCAGACAATCGTAGGCCTACCTCAGTGCTTCCTTGACATCCAATTGTCGTAGTGGAGACATGTCTCTTTATGGAAAAGGTCCCACCACTGTTTTCACGGTCGCAGTGGCGGTATTTTTTTTTTTTTTCAAACAACGTGCCATTCCGACATGAGGTCATTGATAGGCTATTAATGTCATAACTATTAGGCTATCATTAGGCTCACTAGGCATGGCTGTAGGCAGCTATGAGGCCACTGAGATCTGGACCTCATCAGTTTTGAGAGCTGGAAATACATGTGTTTGCTAAATATCTGTATATTGTGCATGTTGCGTGCGCAACTCGGGGAAGTGAAAGCAGTTCTGTAGACATTGCAAGTTTTCATGGTCTGACCATCGGTGCAGCTGTAGCTGATTGTGAAAGCCGATTGAAAATACATAAGTTTAGAGCGAACGTTTCAACTATGTTTGCCATGGGTAGTGGACAAAAAAAACTAAAATAAAACAATAGCCTAAATACTGTAACTGTAGTGCGTAATGGACACATCCTAAATAATTTTCGAGGTTCGCCATTTGGTAATATGACACATCCTTACTGACAATAATTTAGATTGAGCACAACTAAAATTGCACAAAGGCAAAATACAGTCCTAAACCTATTATATAGCCTGGCCTATTGTAGATGTGCAAAACCAGCATTTGCATGCGTGCTTGCCGGTGAGGTGTAGCCTACAAAATGAGCATAACATGTGTTTATTAAAGTATGGCTATAGGCTATAGGCTACAGGATACTGGTAAGAGATGAGCTGGTTTAAAATTCAAGTGACGTGCGCTATTTAACCCCTCGAGACAGTCTGCCGAAACAGCCAGGCGACGCTCCCAACCCATTTATTCATTTTGGGCACGAATGAATGGGTTTGCCCTTAAATTAATGCTATTGTTATGTATGGAGCCGGCTTAACAAAGTTTCGTGCGTTAGAGATTCCTACATGCTGCATTACTGTGACCCTTACCTTGTGGATGTTTTTTTTTCTCATTGGAATACAGCAAGGATGCCTTTTTTCTAACGAACGGGAAAGCTGAGATTGTTGGAACGACTACTCAACAAACTGTGAGATAAACATTGTTTTTCGTTTCATGGGAGATCTCGTTATCTAATTTCCACCAATAAACTCACGGTAGGCATAAAGGGTTTCAGACTGTCGTGCAGCTCTCCACTAGCCTAGAAATTTAGACGCCCCTAGCGGCAGCAAATGTAATTTGGCTGGCGGGGCAGTCTAGGCACGATCCATTGAGCCAGGGAGCTGAGAACCCCCAGCACCAGCGGGCCAATCACAGCGTGTATAGAGTAGGTGGGTGGGCTTAACATAATGGTGACTGACATGCGACCAGAAGTTGCGACGGTAACGCATCCTGTTATTTGAAAACAAGAAGATGATTCGTTTAGCGTTATCCTATTGCGTGGAGAGGGAAGGTTACGCAATCCTGCTACTTGAAAACAAGAAGATGATTTGTTTAGCGTTATCCTATTGCGGGGAGGGAATTTGAAAGACAACTGTTTATCCCACCCCTCCGATTGAGCCCTGTCTACGGTGAGTGTCCAGACCCTACATCTTGATGTGGGTCTGGCTCGTCAGGCTAGCTCTCCACAGCAAGCAACTCTCAGTTAACACACGTGCAATTACACCAGTTCCCCAGCAGGTGACTAGCCCCCCCATTAAAGAGTCACTTCATAACTCCACCCTCTTCACATTTCTGAAAAAGGCTTTCAAAATGGGCAGGACGTTCTGAAATTTGGAAGGGAGTGCAGCCCTGCTGCAGCCAATCAACCATGGTGATTTCGTGTCAATCTGGGAATGAGTGCTACAGACATCACAGGTAGGCTAATCAGGGCAGCAGGTGTTGGGGCGTTTCATTCCTAATTTGTAGCGACCCGGTGATGTAGTGTTGGACGAGAAGTGCAGGACAACGTCAGCATTCCAATAGTATTTTGGACCAACATGCCATGGCATATTTCAACCTGTAGAAGGCGCGGAGAGCAATATCTCCAATATAAAATCATACGAAATGTGACTTTTGTCGAGAAACACGATTTTTGTCAATATTAACCCTGGTAATAGTATAGTTCACCACTTATGACTATTTTCAATCAATCAACAGCTCAAAAAACATATTTTAGGGTGCAGTTACCCTTTAACACTCCAAAAGAAAGGCAACCAAACCAAAACTGACGACGTCATACTCCATTCTTGTCAGAAAAAGGATGTAGACGGGGCTAAACTTCTGTCTGGCATCCAGGCTAAAAGTAACTGGAACAAAATAATAAATCAAACAAAACTAAAGGAAGACAAGACAGCAGCCCGACCAACTGTAGCGGTCAGGAGAGGCAGGCAACATCACCCCTGCCGTGGTCCGGACAGGCAGGGCACCCAGCTACAGTACATAAAACAATAAACATGAACCACAATGACAAAACGAACACAAACAGAAACACTCAAAAAGATGGCATACCTGGTGGAAGGCTCTGGTGTGCTCGCACACACACCTTCTCGCAGCAGAGCCTACATTGTTGCTAGCCACCAAGCTCTTAAATAGGCTGCACTTGAGCCAGTTGACCAATTAAGGTCACGGCCCCGCCCCTCGTTAGCCAAGGCAGGCCAGAGGGAAGACACAGGGCCAGCAGTCACCCCGCATTCACACTGTCTCCGTCCTTCAACGGATCTCATTCACTTTGCATGGGGCGGACTCGAAATGCATTGTGGGTCCGTCCGTCGCTTCAGCTCCGTTGCCTCCGTCAAGAAAGTTGAGAAATGTTCAACTTTTCAGGCAGCGACGGATCCGTCAGCCAATCAGATAACGTGTATGCAAATACACATACGGCAGATCCAACCTCCGTGATCCGTTGACGGACGAAGACAGTGTGTACGCGGGGTCAGACTCTACCCTACTACATTGCCATTAAATTGACTTGGAAAAAAATCGGATTTGTAGAATCGGATTTTGTCGGAATGGGGGTACTAAAATGTGTCAGATTAGCAGCAGGTCGAAATAGAGGCATGTCAAAATGGAAGCATGTCGTAGTGGTGCATGTCTGAGTGGCAGCATTTAACCAGGCAACAGAGCAAATTGAACCGGCCTGCTCTGAAAAGGACAAATCTACCAAGGTTGAGTGTACAATGCAGGCTAATAGTACATTCCTTGAAGCTTTGACTAATGCTGAATTTGTGAAATCATTAAATGAGTGGGAAGCAAACAAAGCTACAAATGCAATGTAATGCAATGAGGTGTTACCATGGTCTTGGTCACCCTAGGGGGGTGGGGGGGGGGGGGGGGGGGGGGGGGGGAGACGTGCTGCACTGAGAATGAGAGGGGAGGTGTGAATTGGGCAGTTAAGCTAGCAAGAGCAGTGTCCGGAGGTGATGGTGGACGACAGGCCACGTCCATTGAAGCTGGAGCAGAGCAATCAAACCTGTTGTAAAAGTGGTTTAACTGGTTTGCCCTGTCCAGATCTCCCTCCACTTAAAACAGTGCTTAAAACATCACAAAACAACGTTCTAAAAAACTAGAAAATAAACAAAATACATAATCACTTAATCGCTGAAGTTTGGCTTAACCGAACGGTAACACAGCATAACTTTTTAGTTACATTTTAATAATCGTGTAGTTACTTCCGGTTCACCCAGATTGTATTTAAACAGTCAAGACATGGCATTCACTCACTCTCAAACTGAAGACGCGACAATGGACACTGGTAGGACAAACATGTAACGACTTGATAATGACATTCTATGTGTTAATGATTCTTTAAAGCTAAATAAACGGAACATTTATAACACGACGTTGTGTGAATATTTGAACAGACGTAATGTGATTGAATGGTGAATGTTTTAAACTGTAGGGAGTTGTGATGTTAGGTGTAGCTTAGTGTACGCCTCGCGGCGCCGTATAGTGTTTGATGTTAATCTATAGACCTATACATATAACAGCTACGGGGGAACGGAGGAAGGGTCTGATGAATGACATATGACTGATGATTGTAGATGGTACCAGGATAAACGGGAAACGGAGACATTCAACAAACATATACATGCAACCCGACACAGACAGCGAACATAATGAAGGCAGGGCTTCACTGCCGTGACGGTGGCTACTCGCCACGTTACATCCCTTAAAATCCTTAGACATTTGTGTGTTTTTTTTTATGTTAATATTTTGGAGAGTCATGTGACTATAGAAACCCACACATTGCCGATACAAAGTAGGATGAACTCTTTTCTCGCCCTGGTTGTTTCCAGTTGGACGCTATGGAGACGTTATGAAGATCGAGACCACTGGAGCATCAGCAGCAACTGCCCGTCAGGATGGTAACAATCAGATCTTTGGTGAGATGGCATGTAGTCTTTCATGCAGACTGAAAACTCCATGGGACACTATATCTAGCTTATGCATTTTGTGTTTGAATAATGATTTTTCTTTAACATATTAGTTTAGCTAAACTCTCAGGGGGAGTTTCTCATAAATATTAAGTCTAGACCTGCACTGAAAAGTGTTTTGTAGGATTATGCTTGAACCATGTAGCCTATGAGAAACTAGCCCTCAGTGCTTTGACCATTTTGATTAACATCTTTAACTGCAGGTAAGCCTGCCTCCATTGAGCTGGCTAAAACAGATCTAGAGAGGATGAATGGGTACAAGGACATCATCATAAAGGTTGGACGTAAGACCGGTATGGATCCAGCCGTCATCGCTGGCATCATATCTAGAGCATCTAGAGCAGGTTCACACTGGGTAATGGTGGATGGGTGGAATGCCAATCGAGATGTTTTTGGACTAATGCAGGTGAGCCTGTAGCATATACTTTAAAAAGTAAATGTATAAATTATCATGCGTTTTAACTTCTTTTGTTGACATGTAATGTCATGTAGTTTGCATAAACGAGATGCTGAGTGGTTTACCTGATTGTTCTAGATTTCCAAACAGTGGCACAAACTGAAGGGTGAGTGGAATAGCAAGAAGCATATCAAACAAGGCACTGGCATCCTCATTGATTCAATAGGAATTATTCAAAACAAGTTTCCCAAATGGACCAAGGAACAGCAACTTAAAGGTATGCATTGGTGATAACGTGCATTTTCATGTACTGCATAACAGGGGTGATCTGTTTCCCACAGGAGTACACTAGTGTGAATCACCTTTGTCCAGTCCTTCAGGAGAAATATGTTGAATATTTCAGTCTAATAATTGAGAAATAGTCCAAAGCGCACACTAATACCCCTTTTTGTTGAAAACTTTTCTAGATAGTTGTATTTGCCCAAACACATCATAATAACAGTAATGAGGCAACTGCTGAACCCCACCCATAGAGTTAGGACGGGTGATCAGGTAGGAGTTGGTAATCTGTTGGCCCTCTCCCCTATAATGAAAATGCATAATACATTGAATACGTGCTTTTTAAGTTACAGTATGTGAGTGGGCACATACTGTACACACAGATGGACAGACCAACTTAAAATCAGACAGATCCAATTACAGTAATACCGTCTGCCCCCTAGTGGAGGCAAAGGTAATAATCACAAGAGATTTTCTCTATCACTGTGGACTAAACTAAACAAAATGAGAAACCTTCAGAGGGAAGTGCATACACACTAGCTTCCTCTGGTGTGTAGCTGGATGTTTGGATTTAGGAGAGAGGAGCCATCCATGAGGTGACTTAAGTTCTCCTCAGATCACATGACTTTTTTACACATTCCTCACCTGAGATTTACTGCATCTGCACTAGTTACAGTGATACTGTAGCTGTCAAGTGTCCACCTGTCAGTCATGATTCACTGGCGTGGGTAAGGGCTTGTAACGTTGGACATACTACATACTGTTCCCCTGAAGCAAGTCTTTGTTGGGGACTATAAAAAGGATTGGTGTTCATCAAAGGGCAGGCTGACTGACCTACTGAGTGAAAGGATATGTGAGGCCCCACAGGGTGTCTTCTCTTGTTGCATGGTGCATATAGTGGGCACCTCCGTCTCATTCTCAGTACTGTAAATCTGTAAAGAAATGTCCTGCCTCTTATCATGAAGGCTACAATGTCTTACATATTACATTACTTTTCATCTGATCCATCATGACCAGTTGGAGAGTGGAGACGGTGGCTCTCTTAGGTTCCAGTCCTCTTATCATCTCTATGTGTAATTTGTAATATGTAATTTATAAGATATTATACTTGGTATTATGTGTCTTGCAAAATTGACAGTGTAGGTTTATTAAAATGTTGCAGAGTTGAATATTTGTGACCCTGTAAAGCGGAACCAGTCGTTTCGGTAAAATTTATTAAATTAAGTTATTGTGCTCACGTGAATGGCCATAAACTAAGCTTTCCAACGATATGTATATCGAGGGTATTACACAAACAATCGCTAAGATAACATCATCCAAAGTTGACATGGTTCTCCTGTCACGATATAGCCTGACTCTCGCCAGACCCTTGTAGTTCCGCCATGCTCCACCAGAGGCATTTCGCTGAGCTCCACACAAGGGTCTGGACGCGAGGGCAATCCAAACCCCTGTGCCAGTGATCAAAAAATGAGCAGCCAATCAGGAGCGCCGAAGCGAGTGTTTGATTCAAATAACAATGGCGGCACGCAGCGAGGAGTCTTGTGCTGACATTGATTCTGCTATTTCAACCGTTTTGTCGAATCTATCGAGTATTCATTCTTTCAGAGAATAGTTTTGAAGACATTTATTGGTGGCAAGGATGTTTTTACTCTTCTTCCGACCGGGTTTGGCAAGAACTTGAAGAAGCCTAGCACGTCATTCAAGATAACAGGCAAGTGGTTTATCAAATCACATGCGAGGATGTTTTACAAGGACCCGCCTTCAGAAATACATCTCCTATCGAGAAGTCCCAGATCCTTGTGTGAAGCAGACAGTGAACTACAGGATCTGGCGAAAGTCAGGTTAGTCACGATATGCCAGAAGAGGAGAAATCACCTTTTCAAGCGGCGCGTGCACAATGACAGTAAATGTGTTGAATCTTCGCCGGGTTTAACAGTCAAAACGTATGTTTTTCCGTGAAATGCGTTCACGATATGAAACTGTAGACTGTATAAAGTCGAATTTTGCGAAAACGTGAAATTCAACATTTTAACCCGGAAGTTTGTTATTGTTGATTTTCTCAAAATAACGTTGTGCGCAAAACGACTGATTTCGCTTTGAATGGTCACATTTGTCCCCTGGGACAATTTTGTCGAATGGTTTATAATCCATGTCACTGGACAAATCTGTTCGGTCCGTAAGTCTATGGATGAGAGACGATCAGGGCAAATTAATATAACTGCAGGTCTTTGACTGTTGGAGGACTGCTTGACTTTTTGATCACTCAGAGGATTAATGTGATCACCAAACTGTCAGTTGAACAGTTTGCTTTTTATAGCCCAGTGGCTTCATCAAGCAAATTCCCAGTTAATTAATGTCACTTGTATCATTTTAGTTTCACTATGTCACCATGGATCTTGTAACTCAGTGTCACATTTCTTCACTTCAGGTGGGATTGCTGCTTACTGTGCTGGACCACAGAATGTCCCCGCTGACTATGAAAAGGTGGATGAAAACACTTTTGCGAAGGATTACTCAAATGATGTGGTGGCCAGAGCTCAGTTCTACAGAGAACAAGGCTTCCACCTCTAAACCTGTCTGCTGAACTAACCTTTGCAGGAGTAAGAAATGAATTAGTTAAGTAGTCTAAGTTTGAGTATGAGTCTACTTACAGTATCCTACAGTTTTCTGAAAGCACACTGTTGCTATAAAATACCAGATTATTGAATAAAGACATTCAACATTCATCTCCATGGCTGTCTAGTCAGATTAATGGATCTTTCAGCAACCATTTGTTCACTCAGAAACAGGATTGGGGAAACATACGCACAAGTGGGTCTAAACAGTATAGTCTAATAGTATATTGTGGAAAATATATTTTTTCCCCCTAATTTATTTCAAAAAGTGAATCTTTCATATTTTGTAGATTCAGAGTGAAATATTTCCTGCCATTTTTCTTTGAGTGTTGATGAAAAAATCAATTTCTCAAAATATTAGAACGGCCAGAAGTTGCGACCATTAAGCATCCTGCTACTTGAAAACAAGTAGATGATTTGTTGTAGGGCTATCCAATTGAGTGGAGAGGGAATTTGAAAGACATCTGTTTGTCCCACCCCTCCGATTGAGCTCTGCCTATGGTGAGTGCCCGGACCCTACATCTTGATGTGGGCCTGGCTAGTCAAATGGTGGTTTCTTGAGGCTTTAATTATTCTGATTTAGTAAATCATGGGAAAGACTTCTGACTTGATAGTTGCCCAGAAGAAACTCACTGTCACCCTCCACAAGTAGGGTAAGCCATAGAATGTCATTACTGAAAGGGCAGTGTGTTCACAGAGTGCTGTATCAAAGCATATTCACGGAAAGTTGACCGGAAGGGAGAAGTGTGAAAAGGTATGTAAGCAACAGAGGTGACAGCAGCCTTGAGACAACTGTGAAGCAAAGCCGATTCAAGAACTTGGTTGGAAATTAACATGGAGTCTGCATCAAGAGCCACCATACATAGACCTGTCCAGGAAATGGTCTACAAGTATCACATTACTAGTGTCAAACCACTCCTGAATCAGGACTAAGGAGAGACAGAGCTGGGCCATTGCTCATGGTTCAAACTCCTTTTCACATAAACAAAATGTTGCATTTCATTTGGATATCAGGGTCCAATCAAGGTCCCAAGAGTCTAGAGGAAGAGTGGAGAAGCACCAAGTTGCTTGAAGTCCAGTACTGTATGATGTCTCCACAGTCTCCACAGTCAGTGATGATTTGGTGTGCCATGTCATCTGGTAAGTCAATGCAGCTTTCTACCAGAAGAGCATGTCATGCTTCCATCATGCTGACAAGCTTTAGATGATGATTTCCTTTGCAACAGGACTTGCCACCTGCCCACTGCCAAAATTGCTAGTAACTGGGTTGCTTATCATGGTACTGTGCTTGATTGGCCAGACAACTCGTCTGTCCTGAACCCCATTGAGAATATATGGAGTATTGTCAAGAGAGAAATGAGACACCAGACAAAAGATACCAGACCCAACAATACAGACGACCATACGGACGCAATCAAAACAACCTGGGCTTCCATAACACTTCAGCAGTGCCACAGGCTGACCATACCACAGCACATTGATGCAACAATTTGTGCAAAATCGGCCCAACCGTAGCACCAAGCTCAATCTGGGGAATGTGCTCTGTATTTTCTACTGCACAAGAGGGCATAGTTCAACTGACTGTATGCAATTCGATAATTCTCCAACCAATGTGAAAATTGGTGGTAAAAATGTGGAGGTTTCCAGCCTGAGCTGCTAGGTGAAATCAAATCGCCGGTAGATCGGGCTGGGTTTACCCAGTCTAGCCCAACCAAGGACTGAACTGAGAGCTCAAGACTCGTTTGTGTGGAGTATACCGTATGAGAGACAAAACACAGCCCAGTTTTTATTGTGGGTTTATTGCAAAGGGGGCATAGGGATTTTGTTCTTGCAAATGGGATTGTGCACATAGTTTATATTCAGCAGCACAAAAGTAAAAAAAAAACGTTCAACTTTTCAAACTTTCAGTTTACTCAAGTCATATAAGTTGAGGAAGCAAAGCAGCCTAGTAGAATTTGACCACTAGGTGGCACTTTCAAGGTAGCTAGGATGATACACCCCGAGTGTGTGTGGGCCAGCTGGCATAGATCTTTTCTTTTACTGTCCATGGCTAGTTCACTTGTTAACCCTTTAGTGTGAATAATAAGACTTCCTTTGGGGAGGGGTAGTGTGTCAGTTTTCCGTTTTCTTTCCCCCGCCCAGATGTTCTTTATGTTATTACATTTTCACTACCAATGTCTGAAACGGGCCTTTAAAAGAGACACACAAGATTCATTTTTGGTATATCAAAAACGTTTTTTTCTTCTCCCAGATAACCGCACCTCAGCGCTTTCTTTGCTGCATATTCTGTCAGGCACTTTCTCAAGCTTACTAATAATCATGACGTAGCCAGAGAGGGTCCATGTTTCCAGCTTTGCAAACCAATCAGAATCAGAGCTGCCCTTGTATGCAATCGAGTAATCAAAAATAAATCGTGAAAATGTGTAACGTTACCTCCTGAAATGTCACTATTGCAGTGGCATGTAGCCTTCTCGACTTGACTCGTGCAATGGCCCAAAGTTAAATTACTTAATTACTTCATAATCAATTAATTTCACGTTTGTATGAGGGCAGGCCCAATACGAAGGAACGGCATCCTACTCAGCATTTGACAACATTGCGTTCATTCTCTTAGCTAGCTAACTAGCAGCTTGCGTTGACATTGGACGATTTGAAGTGACTTTTTCTTGGTTTTACAGAATTGGATTCAATGACAACACACCGACATTGCGAATTAGAACATCCAGTACCAAGCAGTTCGACAGCTTTGTACACTAAACACGCTGCTAGCTGTCAGGTTCGCTAGCTGCCCCATCCAGCTTACCACTTGCAAGTCAGAATGTCAGTGCAACAGTTTTGAGGGATAAGTAGACTTTTTTTTACCGCCTTGAGGCTGGTCACATAAACAACAGTCATTATGAGGATTTTAAGAGCTTTGATGAAAAATGCCGCAACCGGGAAACAAATCGATTATTTCTCCAGGTTTTCTCCATCGCCACTGTCAATGAAACAATTTCTGGATTTTGGTGAGTGATGTCAACCTCTTATTAAGGTCTAGTTTAAATCATGTTAATAGACTGTTACCTTAAATGTTTATTTCAATTCTTAGGGTCGGAAAATGCATGCGAGAAAACATCATTCGTCTTCCTAAGACAAGAGCTGCCAGTGAGACTGGCAAACATAATGAAAGAAATCAATCTGTTACCAGATAATCTTCTTAGGACCCCCTCTGTACGTTTGGTACAAAGCTGGTAAGTTTTTCCTTCTTAGCTTGGAATGGTCCCTGTGACATCAGTAAATGTACCAGCAACTGTTCTTTTCAATTCTGAGGGAGGGTTATAATGTAACTGTGAGACTGGTTCTCCTGTTAGCCCGTGTATCATTCACTTAACTGGAATATGTGGCTGCTGTTCTTGTCTTTGGCTGAGGCTGTTGTCCCTGTGGCACCCCAGGTACATGCAAAGTTTCCAAGACATTCTGGAGTTCAAGGACAAAAATGGAGATGATGAAAAAGTCACATATGCGTAAGTAATCTGTACTGCCATAGAGCCACATGTGTTCTTCTTTCCCATCCCGAGACCTGCTTTTGACACAGTTTTCCTTTGTCAGGTTCACAGATGCTGTTATAAAGATTCGAAACAGGCACAATGATGTCGTGCCTACCATGGCCCAGGGTGTTGTGGAGTACAAAGAGGCCTATGGCACAGACCCCATCACCAGCCAGAACATGCAGTACTTTCTGGACCGCTTCTATATGAGCCGCATATCCATTAGGATGCTTCTTAACCAGCATAGTGCGTTATGCATTTGATATTGTCATGCTTTGAGCAAACATGATCAATGTTCTTAGTGTGTATTGTACACACATACAGACACAAACATCTCTTTGGTTTGCTTGCCACTTACATGTTTTCTAGTCTCACTTTACACACTACTGCAGTACATAAAGCACATTTGAACCACTCTTTGGGAGTTTCATTGGAGACATTTGGAGCTTTTTGCAGGAGTTGAATGACATGTTGTTCTCTGATTGTGGTCTAGCTTTGCTGTTTGGTGGTAAAGTGAGAGTAAACCCAGCTCATCCCAAACAGATTGGCAGCATTGATCCTCACTGTCCGGTCACTGATGTTGTCAGAGGTAGGTGTTCTTTTTATGCCTGTCTCACTTGTCTGCTACATTGTGTCCGACTGACGGTGGATGTTGGACTTTTGTAGCTATACAAGTGCCAGTGTATCAGTGTGATATGATGTCTTTGAAGCTATATTTGATTGACTTGTGCACATAAAGCTTTTTTGGAATATTTCAGATGCATATGAAAATGCGAGAAACCTTTGTGATCGGTATTACATGAACTCTCCTGAGTTGATTTTAGAAGAATTTAATGGTAACTCATAGAACACTTACACAGACATTCTCACAGATATTTATTAATTTATTAATTTATTAAATGTAAAGTAAAAACAAGTTCAAGAGATCTTTTTTTTCTCTTTCTCTCAGTTAAAGGAAGTGGAGATCCTGTAACAATGGTATATGTACCATCACATCTCTATCATATGCTGTTTGAGCTATTTAAGGTAATTCTTTTTATTTATTTATTTATTTATTTATTTATTAATCATCTTGTCACGATGCACTTCATCACTCTAGTTTGAACATTCTTTGCTGAGTGTTCATGTGTGTAATGTATATGAGGATCTGACTAAGTGTGGTTCTTACAGAATGCCATGCGTGCAACCATGGAACTGTATGGAGATGCGCTCGAGTATCCCCCTGTCCAGGCCCAGGTGGCCTTGGGCCATGAGGATCTCACTATAAAGGTACCGTCCCGTCCCATCAGCTCAGTGACTGAGAGACTTGAGGTGTCCTTAGGTGTGCAAGTAATACGTTTCCCTTTATAGGATGTGGTTTGTTTGTGGTTGGCCTTTGCAGGTCAGTGATCGCGGAGGAGGAGTTCCGTTAAGGAAGATTGACAGGTTGTTCACCTACACGTACTCTACGGCCCCTGTGCCGCCTATGGACTCGGCACGAGCAACGCCTCTGGTAAGAGACCATCAGTCTCGTCAGCACTCAAGTCATGCAGGGCCTCTGAACAGGATGCAAAGATGGAATCAACTTCTGAATATGAAACGAGGGGGAAGACTGACTCACTATGGATACAAGTTTATTTGATATGACTTAGGAGTGTAGTGTCATTAATCCAACCATCACTTGTTGTGAAGGTTCTAGTGTCTGACATGTCAGTTTGTAATTACCATCAGACTTTATCATGCGTGCCTTCTGCTGGGATGGTGTCCAACTGATCGGAATTAAAAAATGTTCTTTAACTCATACAGGCTGGCTTTGGATATGGGTTGCCCATTTCACGATTATATGCAAGATACTTCCAAGGCGATTTGAAGTTGTACTCGCTGGAGGGTTTCGGTACAGATGCCGTTATATACATCAGGGTGAGTTGTCCAACTAGAAACCTTCAGTAAGATTGACACTGTAGCTCAACGACCTGGACCTTTTAAATGCTTATATTTATTCCGCTCTCTGTTCTGCAGGCCTTGTCCACGGAGTCCATAGAGAGGCTTCCTGTTTACAACAAGTCAGCCTGGAAGCACTACAAAACCATGCACGAGGCAGACGACTGGTGCGTCCCTAGCAAGGAGCCCAAGGACATGACTACCTTCCGCAGTTTCTAGATTGAGACAGCACTCGCTGACCGAGTGGGCTCATCCAGATTATTTCCAAATTTTGACGAGTTGTTTTTCCATTGCCGGCTGAGGAGTGGAAGATATGACGTTGTGATCACCGCCAATGAAAGGTCAAACATCAGCTCATATTCAGTGGATGTAATAAAAATAGCCAGTCATAACAGACAGGAGACTAGTGCCATACTTTCTTCGGAAAACTGCATGTTGCTTAGCCTCTGTATATATTTTGTCTTTCTACAAATGAGTTTGAGTTACAATGTTTTTGGACTACTGAGATCTGAAGAAAATCTTTTTTCAGTGAAAAATGGAGATGAATTACAGGATCTGATACCTTGATATACAATTCAATGAAAGGAAGGGATAATGTGAAGCATAGCACATATCCACAGTTCTTGGGACAATATCATAATTCTTGGGGTATTCAGTCTAGGACCTCAGTTTTTTACAGTGTAGGGCAGCTAAAATATTCTATAAGACCCCAAATCTATTTCCTATGTACTGATAGGAAACATGATATTAGTTTATTACCTTTGAATGCAAATGATGTGCTCAAAAAATGGATTTTGTACAAAATATTGAGTTGAGTTACTACAGTATAGTTTAACATGAAGTTATCAGACAACAGCCCACATTCATAGCTTCTGTGTGTAACCAGTAAATATAATTGTCTACAATAGACAGAATGAACAGACATCACCTGACAGCACATTCCATGTGGAGCTTCTAAATGTATTTATGGTTCATTTCATCATTTGTTTCTCTTTTTGGTTGTTTGTGTTTGGAGTTGTTTGTCTGTGTGAGCGAGTGAAAGTGCTTTGACCAATTCCATATGGAAGATTTTTTTTGTGGTGTAGACCATCAGTTACAATTTCACGTGTGAATTGAGAAAATGTTCAACTCTGTCAGCTAAATAAAGTCATTGTGTGAATATAAAGTAGTCACATTTCATTTTCAGTATACTGACTCACTTGTCTATTGAACAAGAGCAAATGAACGCTACAAAAGACAAAGCACAAACAGCCCAGAATTCAAATAAAGTGTTTAATTTGCACAGCTTGTACTGTTTGTACCAGAGGAGTAACTGGGTGCCTGTTGTGATCTGGAGGGCATCGTCCCGTTGTCAGTTTCGTCAAAATACAGTTATCAAAGCATCTAAGTAGTACACAGAATAGCAAATAAGTATGAGAGCACACAAGCTAACTATATAGCATTTAGGAGTACACTGGCGAAGAAACCATCCACCTATTACACCTAACAGCCATTTCTCCTGGCCCTCTCACAGTGCTGTGATGCATGTGACAGACAGATACGATACAGTGATATAGTCTGGTACCCTTTTTGGATGATACAAACTCTAGTTAGCTGCACAGGGTCAAACAAGGCAAAGCAGGCACCGTCAACAAGAGAAGATGATGGACCATCTCTGACTACCCTTTTTTGATTAGCCATTTATATAAAAACAACAACAGGCTATTCTACTTAGTAGAAAATGTAGAAACTTGATCAGTAATTTGCTTTTTAAAAGGTATGCAGTTAATATGCTCAATAATATAAAACTGTCCATTTACACATTTAAAATCATGTTCCCCATTTGTATCTTAAAAAGACAATATAGTGCTTTTCCTCATCAACTGTACAAAGGTTCCAGCAACAAAAATGATCTGTACATGGACACAGGCAAGTTGTTCTAGCAAAAATAATGTATAAAAACATTTAAAGGCAGGGAACAATCAGAGGCTCTGGTCACAATTATGGAACTCTGCGTATCTGTAATATTCTCAGTAAGGAAGTCCTGCTTCTTCCGCTGGTAAGCCCTCGGCTACAGTGGTTAGGTAAAATACATGCATCTCCGTTTGGTCCACAAGTCAACACATTATCTATATAACAATCATCTACACCTACAAATCCCTCTACAAGGCCCCTTAACCTGTCAAAAAACATTTGCCTTTGCATACAGGCATGGTTCTGGCAGACAGCTCTTCACTCCTCTCTCTCTTTCTCTTTCTCTCTCTCTCTCTCTCAAACACACACTCAACTTCCTCTATACATACAGTTTCTCTTCAATACAATAATTAGCTTCCACTGGTCAGGATGAAGGATATTTTCATGAGGAAATTGCATTTCATTTGCGTTGGAATTTGAAATGTGAAGTGGAAGAGAATTGACTCATTTAAAAGCACACTTGTCTGTTGGGTAACTTGGGTTAAGGAATCGAGGAATAGAAAAAAAAAGAGGCTGGGCAGAAGCACTTGTTTGGCACTGGGAGACTGGACTAAAACACCCTGTCGAATTGAGGCACACAGCTGGGTCGTGACATTGGTATGCCGGTAGGAGCACCACTAACCCTATGCTAGTTGCATATCTGTGTGAACTGTAGCATTGCATGTGCCAAAGTGGTTGATTGTCCGTGCCGTCATTCACTCCCACTCGCCACAAGTGGCCCTCATCCAGGTCATCAGGGAACAGGTCATCGGAGTGGTCAGTGTGCTCCCTGTGCAGCAACAGCATTAGCAGCAGCAGCAGCAGTCGAGGGGAAAGTTCGGTCCCGTGGGTCCAGTCCAGAGTCAGCCGGAGCTCAGCAGACGGAGTCGGCGTTGGAGGCGGACAGCTTCCCGCTGCGGCGCACCTCCTTCTCCCGCTTCTCCCGCTGCTTCTCCAGCTTCTCCTGGGTCTTCTTCATGTCCTTCAGCTTCTTCTTGATGGTGGCGCGGTCACTCTGGCTCGCGACGCCCAGGGCCTGTGGGGGGGAAAAAGCACATGCGTGATGTGGTGGACGTGACACTGGTCGGATATGCATGTTCTCCGATGCCCATAAGGTGGCAGTCAAGGCATGGCAGAAACTCCCGAGACGGAGACCATTTGGAAATATGACACAGCACTAATCTCTGCGCTCGAAAGATTGATGTTGGTGCTTCCTGGGCCGGTAACTTCAGGCCACTGCAGATGTAATCTTTTAAAAGATGCAGTTTGTAACTGGGTTTGGTTTCATGAAATGTTGATATTCGAGCTAGACAGGCAATCACACTGCACCCCTCCCTGCTATGCTCCTGAAGTACGGTATTTATCCACGAGGATTGGATATGCTGCAGTCCGAGCCACTATGCTTGTTTCAAATTTACTGAGCCAGAGCTGTGTACGAACTTTGGAGCACTTTTTTTTTTTAACGCAAACACTGAAAGGACAGCATGAGGACTGCGGAGCAAATCACTCAATTTGACAACAATGTATGGGGTTGGAGGGGAGATTGGACCTCCCCTTTAAATCTCTCCTTGTTTTCACCTTGAGCCTGTCGCTGTCCAGGTTGAGGAGCTTCTGGCCGTCCACGCCCTTGGTGGTGAACTCCGGCGTGTACTGGTCCATGTTCATCCCCATCAGCCAGTGGCAGACCTGCTGGGTGGTCCACTCAGTCACGGGGCGGTTCTGCCACTGGTAGTCCTTCCCCGCGGGGAACGGCTCGTCGTCTAGTGTCTGGGAATGAAAAGGACATGCTGTGAACAAACAAACCACAAACCCACTCTCCATATTCACATGACACCCACAAGGAAGGAGCGGCCACCGACATGCAGCTATGCCATAACAATGTATTTATCCTTTTCACTAAACACTCACTTCATTCATAGCAGTGTGGAATGTAGAGCAAGCACACAGAACATCCAACTAAGGTACCTTTTGTCCTCTGACCCACTATTCACTAACTACTTCAGGCTAGTCTTGTCATGCACACAGATATGCAGCAGAACCACTCCTGGGACACGAGCAGACTTTCTCACTACAATACACAGTTTATGCTACTTTACACACCAACAAAGATATAACCCTGAGAACAGAAGATATGAAACATATCTACTACTCCGGGGGACAGACTACGCTAAGTAAAGAGATGGATGTGGAAAAGGACAAGTCAGCCAACATGCAACAGCAGTCACTCAAACTCTATAGTTATGGCCTCACAAGGCAATGGCAGACACTCAGCATGCACTATGAGGCTTCCTTCCCAGGCGAGACCACCCCGGACCGAGACCACCCCGGACGCCTTTCTGCCCGGGACAAACACACACAAGACACGCCAAGCGATCGATGCAGTTCTGGACGCCACTCACCTCATTGGACGAGAAGGCTATAGTGTGCGAGCGCCCAGAGAGATTGGGCTCGGCAACTAACCCTGTCAAGTCTGAACTGGGACTTCCAGGGTTTGAATCGTCTAAAACAGACAAACTCTGGAACAAGTGGAGACAAGGCATTCATTAACTATGACAGGGACAATCATCATGTGGGAGACAGCCTTCCCATGAGCCAACCATTCAAATGGACAGACTGGTATGTGTATGAAACACTGACAAACAGCAGTTACCCATTCACGCTGGCCCTGTTGTTCTTTACAAATAGCTATGACTGTCACATGACACCATAGCATAAGGCAACATTCTAGGTTAGGGTTTTGGAATATTTTAGTCATTCAAAACATAAAAAGATGGTGTTATTTGCTGGTGTTATTTGCTAGTGTTATTTGCTGGTGTTTTTTTGGTGCTATTTCCTAGTAATTTGAATCTCCCTCTGTAATAGAATCTCCTGATAAACAGGGCCAACTTGATTTGCATGGGAACTTTGTCGGGCATTACATCAACATAAATCAAAAAAACACACACCACACACACTGCAGCACAAGAGCTCATAAAACTACAGGACTACTGCAGCACAGATGCTCAAATCCCCAAGCAGCATTCAGAGTGATGGCACCAGTGATGCAAAAAGTGATGGGAAAAAAAACACAACAAAAACATCTGTTGATGAGGTGGCTCTCCAAAGCTATGGGGCTTTCACACTTAAAGAAGCATACACTTGACAAATAAAGTGGGGGATGAAAGATAAAAATGAAAGTAAAAAGACTTTTATTTGAAAGATGAATTGAAGTTATCAAGAGTATGCTTCTTTTAGATGACAGCACTTCACCGTTCACACTGACGAGCCCACCAGTACCTCTATAGCCACGTGGCCTTGTGATTAGCACTACTGGCTGCTACAGGATTACATCACTCTAGTGCAAACTAGGCAAGCCACACTCTAGCGCACTACACACAGAGTTGAGAGAGACAGAGGTGATACTGTACCAAATCTAAGGAGCGACTGAATAAAGAAGACCAGGAGAGATTTGTCTGTTTTGAGAGAGGGACAGTGTTAGTGACGAGACTGGGCCTTCGCAAAATCACTGTGGACAAGGGTATTAAAAGAGACAAGATCACATGATGTTCTCCAGATTAATCAGATGTTCATCAGGGACTGTGCGTCCATTTTACGAGAGGGAGAGTCTGACCTCCCACTGGACATGATGGCCTGTGGGGCTTTGGCCTGCGTGTGGGTGCCAGCTGCGTTAGTCCGGCCTATCGGAGCAGATGCATTTAAATAGGGGATAATTGTGTGCCTGCTAAGCTACTGGAGAGCCAATGAATCCTCCTCTACCCCCTCCATCCTGCGCTCTCTCTCTCTTTTCCGCTCCCTCCCTTCCCCCACTCCCTCCGTCCTCTGCTCCCCTCACAGTGCCCCTCTCTCTCTGATTAATGAGCGCCTCCATATGCTTCGAGGGGTCCGACTGTTTTGACTGGGACACCGTCCGGCTCTGGTCCAGTCCTGGCCAGCGTCAGTCTGTCGGCGCTCTTATATCCGGTGAGTCCCCCCTCACCACCCCCTCCGCCCCCCACCCCCGACACCAGCTGCCCGCCACGCCACTTATTTCTGCTTTATTCACCGTTTCCATCAAGCAGCCGAAAGTACTCCTTGAACTGCGGATTACTGAACAGTGACTCACCGTCTTCATTTCTAGCCAAGTCATGGTAGAGCGGGCCAGAAAAAAAAGAGGCTGAGACGGGTCAGCTCAGCAGGACAGCATGGCCCCGAGCACTTCTGGCTCTCCTCGCCTCGGCCTCGCTCACATTTTCTTTATGCTTCCCTGGACATGGCACAGAACGCTATGGGCGAGCGGCAGCAGGAATGATCATTTCTCCAACTCCAAAGTAACTCCACCAGTGGAGCGGCCTGCCAAAGGCAACACTGGGCTTTTGAACCCTGTTTGACTCGCAGCAATCCCTATGACACTACTTTGGCGCTCTTCTGAACTTTTATTCACTTTGATAAAAATACTCATCTATCCCTTAATGAAAAAAGACTGGTTATGGATTTGGCTGTGTAGCAGTTTGTGTGTGTGTGTGTGTGTGTGTGTGAGTACATGTGTGCGTCTCCTCTCTCTCTGCGCTCACCTTGTTCTTGCGGTCCTGGCTCTGCACGCTGCTGGTCTCCGTGGTGGAGTAGGGCAGGCTGCTGCTGGACGACAGTGGGTCCCTCTCGCGCTCCTTGTCCTTGTCCCCGAACCAGGAGAAGGGCATGCAGGAGGCGGGCACGGAGGACATGGACTCAGTGGGGGACACGTTGCCCCCCGACTCCTCCAGCAGCTCGGCTGAACCCCTGGGGACGGAGGGAGAGCGGCTGAGTGCAGCACAAAAGCTACATTATGAGTCACACTACTGGGAGTTCTGTGGAAATACTGTATAAAAGTGCACCCGTAATTCCAATGAAATCCTGGAGAAGTGTACTCCATGCGAGATCAGTTAAACAATATTTCAAAACCAAAACAAATGAAGTACACACTCTATTGAGTCATCTTGAAGAGGTGCATAAAAGAATGTGCTGATATATACTAAACCTTTAATAAATTGTGATAACGTAACGTAGAGGAGTAAACAGACTGGCTACCTGCTGTCCAGCGACACCCTCACAGAGTCCTTGTCATGTTTCTTCCCTTTGCCCCCAGACTTGCGCAGGCCTCTGTGTGGGGTGGAGAAGAGCTTGTTCAGCTGTGTTATATTACACCGATCTGAGGAATGCCACATGCGTCATGACTGACCACAACATACCCAAAGTCAGGAAATCGCCTTTTCGGTTTCCCCGCTGATGAGCCGTCGTTTGACTCATCTGAAATAAAGACGTACACATTTCACCAGGGACGCCAACCAAGACAATTACACATAAGCCCGTCTTCTCTATTTAGGACTCCAATTCCCAGACTGTAATCAGAGCTCCAAAACAAACAGGGCTAATGTCAGGTTGATTCCTACACTAGAGGCGGTGCCTGAGCAGTGGAGGCTGCGCGGTAAAGCGTGTCCCCTCACCTCGGGGCTCTTTGCCCTTGCCCTTGGACTCCCTCTTCTTGACGTTCCTCAGGAACCCGGAGGGTGAGCTGGGGGAGGTGGTGTCCTTGGGCGGGGACAGACTGCCGCTGTCTCCGCTCTCCATGCTGGCCCGCTGGTTGGCCGATGGGGACGGGGAGCTGGACAGATCGGCCGTGGCCCGAGGGCTTCCGCCTGCGGCGGCGTCCTCCGCCCCCTCCTCCCTCTGGCCGTTGCCAGGCTGGCCGCAGAAGGGCACGGGCAGGGACAGGCTCTCCTGGATGGAGCGGCGTCTCCGCTGCACCTCAGGGCTCGGGGGCTCGTCCTCCTCATCGTCCTGGAGACAGAAAGGAGCCGGTCAGGCCTCAGCTACAGCTGACTAACTGCTGGTGAGGTATTACTCTCATACTCAACAGCAGTACTCTTGGATAAAGGCATTCAAATATCTTCTCAGTGAGAGGGATTTGACCTTGATATAGCCTCCAGTGGGCTATACAAACTACATACTAAGCTGCGGCATGTAATTCCGTTTTTTTTTTTTTTTTTTTTAATCAGTAATGCTTCTAGACCTCCAACTTTTTCAGCTCATCTTCTCTAAATGTGTGTGGCCAAATATCAGCACAACAATAGTTTTGGATCTTAAGGTATATCTATTCAGTCTATTACAGAGGAACTATGCAGGTTTGGCGATTTCTTCACCGTTTTCTCGTTATACGCTTGCAGGTTTCTCTGCAGAGCTTCTTCTACAGCTTTAGCGTGTATATTTTACAACACTCCTCAATCGGTCAGTCTGCCTTTTCATGAGCATGATCGCGCGGCTGCGAGACTCTGTTACCGTGTACCGGCCCGGTGGCACAAACTTGCAAGCATAGTTTTTCCGCTCACAGGCGCTAGGGGGAAGCGAGACCGTCTTCACTCAACCCGGAATAAGTCAAATAACCACTCCAATGACTCCAAAGCTGATCAGTTAAGGTAAATCAAGTTTAAAAACTTGCATAGTCACCTTTAAGCACTTCTTATGATCATGGTTTGTATAACATGGTGATGTTTTGTTTTCATTAGGCCATTGATTAAATTGGCATTGTTCTTTTTTCTTATTATTATTGCTTAACATTCCATAGTTGTTGCTATTATATGATTGATTGAATGACTTTAATGTTTATTTACTATTCTCCCATATATTCATTAACTATTTTCATTGCTTGTATTGACATTGTTTGTTGTTTATATTGCTATTCTCTCTACTATAGACAGTTTTAACGTTAACAACATAAACAACTATTATAGTCTGACCAACTTTTGAATTTGTTCACTGCTAAATTAATTATTGTATTGTTTTTATTTGTGTGTCGCTTTGAACAAAGGCGCCTGCTAAGTAGCATAACCATAAATACATTTTAAAGGGGGTTAGTTGGTTGGTTGTTATTATTTTGCACCTTTCACAAAGATTCCATTGAATGATTAATTTAACGGGTAACAATAGTCTTGTATCATACCATTCCGTTAGGATCACAAAGGTGGCTAGGCAACATCAGAATGTCAAAACAACATGGCATTCTTTCTGGAGTTCATTCTTTCATGAGTTCATTCTTTCTTGAGTTTATGTAGAAGTTGGCTGATTTCAGATTTGTTAATACATTTATTTTCGGACTTTGGTTTCTGGTGATAATGAACTTCTGTTGGTTTTTATCTTGCTGCCTGGCAGCACAGCAGGATGAGCAAAGCTCAGATAGAGCCATCAAAAAGCGAGTCAAAAAATACAGACGGGAGGAACTAAAGCGAGAGCTGAAGGCTTTGGGGGTTAATGTTGATGGACATGGACAAGGCATGTATAAAAATAAAAACAAAAGGTCCAAAAAGGAACTTCAAAAGCGCTTAATAAAGGAGCTGACGCAGGTCGAGGACAGCAGAACTGCACAGGACAAGAGGTCTAGGGAGGGGGCAGAAGGATTAAGTCTGCCCATGGAGATCCCCGAAGACGTCCTGAACGTTCTTAATGACCTGGATGCTTTTTTGGACAAAGAATGGGAAGAATGTGAGAGAACTGAACAGAGGGACAACAATGTGAAAGCTGTGCTCGACTGTCTCCTGGATAAAGTGGACTCCACTCTGGGTGAGTAGAAGACATCTGCTCACACTGGGTGTAAGAAGTAGCCTTGCATCACCAGAAAAGACTTGAGCTCAGAGCAATAAGTGGGCTACGTAAAAAGTAAGCTCCCATTTAAAACATCACACTAAATTGTTCCCCCATTATGTTTGGCTTCAGCATGACTGAAAGACAAAGGAGAGAAGGAGCGAGTCTTCAGGCCAGAGGTTGGAGACAGGAAGGAGGAGGCCAAGCGGGGAGCCAATTTCTGGAGTGCCAGAGAGAACCACAAAGACTCCGTCGCCAGGAGGAGGTTTCAGGAGGCCAGACACAGCAGCAGACAGCTGACTGTGTGAAGGATTCATGAGGACAAAAACCATCAATAAAATGATACCATTGCTAGTCCTCTAAATGTTTCTCCACGATTCATCTTTCAAATATAATTCTGAATCTGCAGCCTAATAACTCATACCAAGCCACACCAGTAAGGTCCAGATGACCATCTACAATGATCCTATATTTTTTATTAGCATTATGAAAAGTAGATATTGTAAGATATAAGAACTAGACAACAAGAATCTTGTCTATTTTGTGCTGCTTGGCTATTTTCAGAGTTTGATAAAAAAATGATAATAAATGGTTCACAAAACACAGCAATATTAAGGCACAATACTGTCACTTGCAAAATATCCATTTTATGACAAAGACTCTCCTTTTCGGGATCTACCATGAGAGGAACAGTCAATAGTGCATGAGTTAGAGAACCGTGTGTGAAAACCTAGAGGACCCAAAGGAAGACCTGGACTGACCTCTGGTTGGCCCGGCGAGGCCCCAATCTCTCGGAGTTTGCTGCGTGATGGCGGCTGCCTCTTGGCTTTCTGGGCGAGCTGCGCCTTGGCACGGTGGGCACTGGTGTCCAGACGCTCCGTCTCGGGCACCAACTCGGACCAGTCGGCATCTGTGCAGAATTACTCATCAAAACAGTGACCCATGATAGACCTCCAGCACACGCTAACGTATGCGTCAGATAGCTGCTCCACTACTTCTCCTTTCATAGCCAGCAATAGCACTATGATGAGGCTGACACATTTGTGCTCTCTAGTAACACTAGCTCCTAGTTCCTCTTCTCAGACACCTAATCCACCACACAGAGTAACACCAGACACTTGGCACTCATCTATCTGCATGGAATTGGATTTAAAACAGCGCAGACACACTAGTTCAGATCCCTGTTGGCTGTAGCAGCCCTGCATGTTAATGTATGCCTCATTATATGTAGTGGCTGCTGGTGCTGGCTCATCACCATACGGCTGGTGATACGGGAGAACCACGGGAGAACCGCGGGAGAACCGCACCGGGCCCGGCTCCAGCTCCTGCTCTAGCTCATTAAGGGCTGTGGTGAGAGGAGGCTCCTACCCAGCAGCAGTGAGTCTGTGGAGCGCGAGTTCTCCACGGGTCCCGCCGCCTCCTGGCCGCTCCACTGGCTGTCCCCCGCCGCCGAGAGCCGGGGAGCAGAGCCGTCGCTGGAGAAGGCCTTGGACTCCAACACTGATAACTAGAGAGAGCGGGAGAGAAAGAGGGGAGGGGAGGGAGGGGGGAGAAAGAGATTGAACAGAGGAGGGAAGAAGGAATGATTAAGGAGTGTTCAGATACAGAGAGCTACTCTTGGCAGGCTACAGACACAGACACACAAAGATAGACACACACACACACACACAAAGATAGAGATACACACAGGGACAGACCTAGAGAGAGAGAGAGAGAGAGAGAGAGAGAGAGAGAGAGAGAGAGAGAGAGAGAGAGAGAGAGAGACACACACACACATACACACACACACACACAGGCAGAGAGCCTGCATCCCCTGCTCACCCTCTCCTGCAGGCTCTCCAGCTGGGCTTTGTACCAGGCCTCCCTCTCATCCAGCGCTCGCTTCAGCTCCTCCTCCCGCTTCACAAAGTCGATCTCTCTGGAAGGAGATGAAACAGGGCCCGGGTGAGGCGCTATCAAAAGGCCCTCACAGAGCCGGCACAACGCCGGCTCATTCAGCTCTCTCCCCCCACCACCCGCGCATTTAGCACAGGGAAAAGCAAACACAAACATCTGCGCACACAACACCCCCCCACCCCCACACCCTAACACCCAAGTCCGAGGGACGGGAGCGTTCAGTGGTTCTCACTTCTGCTGGTAGTCCTTGAGCAGCTTCTTGGCCTTGTTGTACTTCTTGTCCAGCGCGTCGTACTGGCTCTGGGACTCGGCGAGCTGCTCGTTGACCGACTTGCAGAGGGTCTGCGACTCCAGCCAGAAGGTCTCCAGCTGTTGGATCTTGTCGCTGTTGCCGGCGATGCTCTCCTGGAGCTCGGCCTCCCGTTGATCCCACGTGTCCCTCTCCTCCTCCATGTCGCGCAGCTGCCAAACACACGGAGCACAATAGGGTCGTCCAGGTACTGCTACAGCTGTGGCCGCCATTGCCAAACCACTCAAGGTCTTCCAAACAACGGAGTGCATTCAGTACACTCTCTACCAGTGCTTGAGCTGACTACATTTATGGGTCACATTTGGACAGAGATGGCTAATAAATCAACTCAAATGGACTGCATAGCGTAGACTTAATAATGGCTTTAAATGAAATCTCAAATAAGAATTCATCTCAGGGCAGACTTACCTTTTCCTTTATTTGGCTCAGCTCAACTGTTGCAATGCTGTGCTTTATCTGTAGCTGTGGACAAGAAACAACACTACATTCAAGCCGGTAAAAAGGACTACAATTTTTACCTTCAAACAATATGAATGCAATACAGGCACTGTTGCCAATCAAAACAATAGTTTCATTCCAATGAGAGCTGTGATACATAGTGACTGATTCCTCTGAACAGATAGCCATCTCTTTAGGTAGCCTGAGACTAATGATCTCTCTCGGTGGTCTTCCTCCCACATGCTAAACTACCTCTTTGAACTTGAAGCCTAGTTGTGCAGCGTCCATGTTGGTGGGCAGGAACATGGCCTCGTTTTCCGGCAGCTCAAACACCTCCACTGTGCTCCGTCCACCAAAGCTGGACCCCAGGATTCCGTCCTCGTCCTCCCCTTCCTCGTCCTCGTAGTGCTCGTCCTGGAAGATAAATAAATAAACGACTGAATTAAAGTCACGTCAGGTGCCAGCGGGGTCCTGGGAGCACGGTGTGCACTGCGGGGGGGCTGCCCGGCTACATGCCTGTCTGCTCGTGGTGAGCAAGGCCGTCCCCAGCGGGAGGAAACGCGTGCACTTTATCAGCATGTTTCCCCCGACACAAACACGGGCAGTGATCAGGGGAAAAACAAGCAGTGAGGTGTGTGCGCGCACACACACACACACACACAAACACACACACACACACACACACACACAAACACACAAACACACAAACACACAAACACACAAACACACAAACACACACACACACACACACACACACACACACAGTTTGTGGTGGTTTGCATTCCCACAGAGAAGAGAAATATCTATTTTCATTTAATGTTTGCTCCTTTCCTTTTCCCCCTAGATGGCTGTTCACGTCCAGGGTCCTTGAAATAGACTAGTCTCTGATAAACCAAATTCTAAAAACATGACCTCCTCTAACATCAAATCTTTGTAATGTACGCCTGCTAGTCCTGAAAAAGCTGTTGTCTTTTTTTGGTCAGAGTGGTGCTGTGAGCTCACTGTTACTCACACCTTAGCGTCTGAGTGTGGGTGAGTGTACGCTGTGCAAATGGCTCACTGCAGGGTGTGTCGGTCAAGGCCTCGCCGGGCTGACTCACCTCCTCAGTGGACTGCTCGTAAGGATCGTCCAGCTGCTCCTGCTGGTTCCTCTCCTGCTCCAGGGTCTCGCTGATCAGCCGCGCCACCTCGCTCTGCGTGCCCGGCTTCTCCCGCCCGATCAGGAACCTGGATCCAGTCAGATTGAGAGATCAGGTGAGAAAAGGTGATGGGCTTTCTAGACAGGGGATTAACAGAATTTCCTCCACTCCATTTCCTTCCTGGTAGTGACACCACACCACATCACAGAGTGACTACAGCAGCAGCTGCTTCATCCACACTAACACGGCAGACTCACAGAGTGAACAAGCGCTGCTTGTTCATATCAGTGTGAGTGGGCAGAAATGTGCATAGTTCATTTGCATGCAGTAATCCATTAAGATATTAACCTGCTCTACACAGTATGTCCATCAGCTTCTCTGTAAGGCTGTGATGTGCAAAACACTGATTAAACACCATGCCCATGTCAAAACATACAACTGCAAGGATACAATTAGCTGGTGCTAATTCAAGTCTGACTGTAGCATGTTATTAGCGCCACACATGATTACAGTAATGTGCACCAGACCCACGACTCCTCTAGTCTTTAGGCAGGTCTGAGATCAGCTGATCAGGCGACTCACTTGACAGAGCCCTTGGTGTTCTTCAGGACGGTGGCAGCGAAGAGCTGTGTGACCCCCACCAGACTGATGCCGTCCACCTCCACAATCTGGTCGTTCACCTGGATCCTGAACATGAAGGTGAACCAAGATGAGTGACTTCAAAAGCAGCCCTACACAGCATAGTGCAGTAACACGCACAGTAAACACGTGTAGACAGGATCTGTAAAGGGGTTGCAGCAGAGCACTTGGCAGCAGAACAGACGAACAGACAGAGAGCCCCCCACAATGGAGGAAATGGCTAATGTCTGCACTTCTTCCACACATGCTGCTCATGTCACGGAGGTGAACGGTCCGGAGGAGCACCAGACATTAAAACACGTCTTCATGGGTCAGTCAGGCCAGAAGGTTACGTTCCATTTAAGAACTGTGCCATGAGTGGATGTGTCCTTTCTATAGATATGCTACTAGATTGTATGCTAATGCTTATCATGTGTAGTATCTCCAATGGGCGTGTGAGGACTGGTGTTGGGGAAGAAAGGCGCTCCTCTACTGTTGGCAGCACATCAGAGAGAGCGAGACACAGAGAGCGAGGTTTTCCCTGTGAAGAGGAAACGGCTATTTTCTTGTGCTGCTTCTGAAGGTTATAAATACAGCTGGCTGTTTGGAAATGGCCTCTCTGGGGGAGATAAGGCGTGTGCTGCACCCGACAGCTGTCTACAATGAGCTGCTCCTGAGCGCCAGGGGTTAATGTGTGCCATGATGCCTATGGTCTGGGCCCTCCCTGTTAGCTAGCTACTGGGATAGAAAGAGAGAGACATACAGAGAGAGAAAGAAAGACAGAGTGACAGAAAGACAGGATGAAAGAGAGAGAGAGACAGGGAGACACATGGGAGGAGGGGCCTTCCTGCTTCTGGAAACCACATATCCCTCAACTATGCATCTTACCGCCCGTCTCTTTCAGCTGCTCCTCCTTCTGTTATGGTCTTCACAAAAATTCCAAGCTTTTCCAGACCCTGATCCGCCCCCACTCCCATTCCAATTATGCTGATGCCCAGGCCGTTGTCTCCTGGAAGGGGGATAGGGAACAAAGCAGGAATCACTTAAAAACTCTTCATTTTGCAAGGCTGACTACTGATCATACTGTACATGCGGATGGTCTCTGTGGATATCAAAACCTGGCGCTAAATTCTGGAGGTCTATGTATCTGAAGCTTATTTCAATTGATGACTATGGCGTTGTGAGCATGTGATCCTCACCTTTCTCCATCTCCACGGGGAACACGTCCATCTTCTCCACGCGCTTCTCCAGCTCGTACTCTGCCGAGGCGGCCACGGGGTCCACATCGTCGTTGCGCCGGTCGTACTCCTCGTTGGAGTACGTGCTGAACACCTGCACAAGAGACACACAGCTGCTGAGCCACTTCCTGGAAACACGTCCACCTTCACTGTGGCCCCACGGACCTGAGGTCCAGCATCAACAAATCCTTGCATATTTGGACTGACCCAATGTTATTAAAGTTTGATGAGCAAAAACCCAGAATTCATCTCAGTCAGTGTCCTGTGCCCACATCATCATCCAAGAGCTTGTTGTCTGGGGCCAGAAATGGGCTCTGAAGGCTCTATCAAAATTGACTGCAAACAGAACCGGCAGTGCCTGGACCCGGTCAGTGGACAAAAGGCACACTGTTCAAAGGGGCCCAAGAGTGGTTTCATTAAACGTTTAGAGGAGCTGCGGGTTCACGTGACCCGACGGAGACGTCTAGGGCCGCCAAGGCTCCGGTTCCCTTTTGGAGCGGACAGATCTCCGTTTCCCGGACCAGCTCGGAATTGCTTTCCCTGGCACTGGGGGCTCCCGCAGTGGAAACTAGGCCACAGCTGGGGGAGGAGCCTGGCCAAGCGGACGCGGAGGATCAATACACGGAGGCGACGACAGGTGATCCGTCCCGCCGCTACAACACAGAGCCATTTTGGTTTATTAACTTAAAGCTAGGAAATGCAATTAAGGAGTCGCCAAGCAGTCGCTTAAAATACATTTGTTTCCATGCAGGGGGAAAAAATGGGAGTCATTTGGTTCATTTCTTTCTCTGCAGGAGAGTGCTCGCTCAGTCATATGGGTAACACATTATACAGAGAGGGAGCAACTGCAGATGACGTGTCATTGCCACGTGTGAATGAGTTACCGGCCTCCTCACTACCTTCAGGTCATGTGTCATGCAGACACACCCAGGGAGGTGTGGTGAACTCACTGCACAACTGCTGACCTAATAAAGCAGATAACCTGGTCCAGGCGGAGGTCAGAGCTGTAGATGGTGTGAATGATTAGCAAATTCCTCTCTGGAGAGAGAGAGAGAGAGAGAGAGAGAGAGAGAGAGAGAGAGAGAGAGAGAGAGAGAGAGAGAGAGAGAGAGAGAGAGAGAGAGAGAGAGAGAGAGAGAGAGAGAGAGAGAGAGAGAGAGAGAGAGAGAGAGAGAGAGAGAGAGAGAGAGAGAGAGAGAGAGAGAGAGAGAGAGAGAGAGAGGAATAAAAAGGGGACATCGAGAAAGTACTAGTCCTTGGTTACACAGATTTGAGTGAATGGATGCCTGCTCTCTCCAGGTCAAAACCCAGGATACGAACTCCTGACTGGCGTTTACACAGCTTTGTCTTGTTTACGAGGCACAACATCACACTGGAGGCGCCGTTAAAGTAACAGTACTCAGGCATGCCACACAGTGAGCTAGTGTGACCTCATCCATCTAGCCAGATGGGAACCTTGCCAAATGCTCAATCCCGACCCTGTGTTTATGTTTCCTCCCAAAAAAAGGTCATCTTGGGAGTGTTTCAGCCAATCTGAACGGAGACACATCGTGTGCTTCCCTCCAACTGCTCTTGCCCTAGACCAAGCACACTCGTAGTACCCCAACACCACAGTGAGCTTTAGAGTCCTAGTATCTGCACACTTATGCTCACTGAAGCTGTGGCTATCCAAGTGCTTCCCAGATGGTACTACATGTTGGGATGGCTCGCTCTGGGAAGACGAGAGAGAGAGAGCGAGAGCGAGAGTGGG